>NC_092225.1:94471986-94474486 GCF_036320965.1 Panulirus ornatus
ATCTAAGTCGTACTGAACTGCCAGTTAAAACTACCCAGACTGACCTGTTGGACATATAACTACCCAGATTAACCTGTTGGACATATAACTACCCAGACTGACCTGTTGGACATATAACTACCCAGATTGACCTGTTGGACATACAACTACCCAGATTGACCTGTTGGACATATAACTACCCAGATTGACCTGTTGGACATACAACTACCCAGATTGACCTGTTGGACATACAACTACCCAGATTGACCTGTTGGACATATAACTACCCAGACTGACCTGTTGGACATATAACTACCCAGATTGACCTGTTGGACATATAACTACCCATACTGACCTGTTGGACATAGTACAGATTCTGATCTGTCATGGCAGTGATTGGGATGTGGAGGTCTGTTGTGTGCTGGTTTTTTAAGTGATGAAACTTGGCGAAGTGTTTACACCCGAGAGATGGCTTATGCAGTCTTTTATACACGATTTCATCAACTCAATAAACACGGAATTTGAAACAGGTAAATCAACATGAACGCATACACATAACCCACCACTGTTTGTTCGTGATCACCTCGCTCAACGTGAAAGAATTAAACGATCATCATTCCAGTCAATGTATGTTCCGTAAGGCTGATGAAAAGGTTGAGAAGATATGTTCTATAGGATCCAAATGAAAGCATCCTAGATCTTTCATTGATAAATCCCTTAAGGTAGCAGAGAAATCACTTTAGAGAATTAAACCCTAACCTCCCATTGACATCAAGAATCTTTTAGTTCTCCCTTTTTAAGTGATAATTCTACTTTACTTCCCAGGCTGTTTAATTCCTTTAATGTAAATGTTGCCCTCAGCAGTAACAATACTGTAAAGAATATCTTAATAAAAGAAAACACACCAGAAAAGTCTGCGGGCTGTGTTTACATAATACCTTGTAAAAGCTGTAATATGTTTTATGTTGGTCAGACTGGTAAGGATCTTTATGTTAGACTTAAGCAACATGAATATAGTATAAGAACGGGACAAAAATCAAATGCCTTGTTTAATCATGTTAAAAACTATGACCATTGTAATGACTGGAGTAAAGCCAATTCAGATATTAACTCTAACTCCTCTACAACGAGGAATATCATTGAATCTTCCATAATCAAATGAACAAAGAACCGTAACATCAATAGTAGTGAGAGTCTATACCAAACCTGATACCTATGTCGTAGGCAAAATTTGCAAGCAGTTCCCTGTCCTGTCCATATAACAGAACTCTTATGACAGGCATGATGCCAGACCCGAACACCACCATTCGGTAACGTTTGTTTACTAGTGCCGTCTCAGCTACGTCTCTTTCCTTGTATATCAACTGACTGTTTTACGTCTTCTATCTGATTATTCTATCTCCCCTGATGATGTGATCATTACACGAAAGTGCACTTGGGAACTTATCGTGTTTTATTTTCGTGTGAATTTATGCGCGCGCGCGCACACACACACACACACACACACACACACACACACACACACACACATATGTATATATATATAAATAAATATTCATATATATATATATATATATATATATATATATATATATATATATATATATATATATATATATATAGTGAATGTAGGTTTGCGGCAGGGGTGTGTGATGTCTCCATGGTTGTTTGATTTGTTTATGGATGGGGTTGTTAGGGAGGTGAATGCAAGAGTTTTGGAAAGAGGGGCAAGTATGAAGTCTGTTGGGGATGAGAGAGCTTGGGAAGTGAGTCAGTTGTTGTTCAATGATGATACAGCGCTGGTGGCTGATTCATGTGAGAAACTGCAGAAGCTGGTGACTGAGTTTGGTAAAGTGTGTGAAAGAAGAAAGTTAAGAGTAAATGTGAATAAGAGCAAGGTTATTAGGTACAGTAGGGTTGAGGGTCAAGTCAATTGGGAGGTAAGTTTGAATGGAGAAAAACTGGAGGAAGTAAAGTGTTTTAGATATCTGGGAGTGGATCTGGCAACGGATGGAACCATGGAAGCGGAAGTGAATCATAGGGTGGGGGAGGGGGCGAAACTCCTGGGAGCCTTGAAGAATGTGTGGAAGTCGAGAACATTATCTCGGAAAGCAAAAATGGGTATGTTTGAAGGAATAGTGGTTCCAGCAATGTTATATGGTTGCGAGGCGTGGGCTATGGATAGAGTTGTGCGCAGGAGGGTGGATGTGCTGGAAATGAGATGTTTGAGGACAATGTGTGGTGTGAGGTGGTTTGATCGAGTAAGTAATGTAAGGGTAAGAGAGATGTGTGGAAATAAAAAGAGCGTGGTTGAGAGAGCAGAAGAGGGTGTTTTGAAATGGTTTGGGCACATGGAGAGAATGAGTGAGGAAAGATTGACCAAGAGGATATATGTGTCGGAGGTGGAGGGAACGAGGAGAAGTGGGAGACCAAATTGGAGGTGGAAAGATGGAGTGAAAAAGATTTTGTGTGACCGGGGCCTGAACATGCAGGAGGGTGAAAGGAGGGCAAGGAATAGAGT
>NC_092225.1:94479486-94511986 GCF_036320965.1 Panulirus ornatus
CACAACAACAGCCAACATGGGACTGTATTACATACAACACCAGCCACAACAACAGCCAACATGGGACTGTATTACATACAACACCAGCCACAACAACAGCCAACATGGGACTGTATTACATACAACACCAGCCACAACAACAGCCAACATGGGACTGTATTACATACAACACCAGCCACAACAACAGCCAACATGGGACTGTATTAAATACAACAGCCAACATGGGACTGTATTAAATACAACACCAGCCACAACAACAGCCAACATGGGACTGTATTACATACAACACCAGCCACAACAACAGCCAACATGGGACTGTATTAAATACAACACCAGCCACAACAACAGCCAACATGGGACTGTATTACATACAACACCAGCCACAACAACAGCCAACATGGGACTGTATTAAATACAACAGCCAACATGGGACTGTATTACATACAACACCAGCCACAACAACAGCCAACATGGGACTGTATTACATACAGCAACAGCTACAACAACAGCCAACATGGGACTGTATTACATACAACACCAGCCACAACAACAGCCAACATGGGACTGTATTAAATACAACTGCCAACATGGGACTGTATTACATACAACACCAGCCACAACAACAGCCAACATGGGACTGTATTAAATACAACAGCCAACATGGGACTGTATTAAATACAACACCAGCCACAACAACAGCCAACATGGGACTGTATTACATACAACACCAGCCACAACAACAGCCAACATGGGACTGTATTACATACAACACCAGCCACAACAACAGCCAACATGGGACTGTATTAGATACAACAGCCAACATGGGACTGTATTAAATACAACACCAGCCACAACAACAGCCAACATGGGACTGTATTACATACAACACCAGCCACAACAACAGCCAACATGGGACTGTATTAAATACAACACCAGCCACAACAACAGCCAACATGGGACTGTATTACATACAACACCAGCCACAACAACAGCCAACATGGGACTGTATTAAATACAACAGCCAACATGGGACTGTATTACATACAACACCAGCCACAACAACAGCCAACATAGGACTGTATTACATACAGCAACAGCTACAACAACAGCCAACATGGGACTGTATTACATACAACACCAGCCACAACAACAGCCAACATGGGACTGTATTACATACAACACCAGCCACAACAACAGCCAACATGGGACTGTATTACATACAACACCAGCCACAACAACAGCCAACATGGGACTGTATTACATACAACACCAGCCACAACAACAGCCAACATGGGACTGTATTAATACAACACCAGCCACAACAACAGCCAACATGGGACTGTATTAAATACAGCAACAGCCACAACAACAGCCAACATGGGACTGTATTAAATACAACATCAGCCACAACAACAGCCAACATGGGACTGTATTGAATACAACAGCCAACATGGGACTGTATTAAATACAACACCAGCCACAACAACAGCCAACATGGGACTGTATTGAATACAACACCAGCCACAACAACAGCCAACATGGGACTGTATTAATACAACACCAGCCACAACAACAGCCAACATGGGACTGTATTAAATACAGCAACAGCCACAACAACAGCCAACATGGGACTGTATTAAATACAACAGCCAACATGGGACTGTATTAAATACAACACCAGCCAACATGGGAATGTATTAAATACAACACCAGCCACAACAACACCCAACATGGGACTGTATTAAATACAACAACAGCCAACAAGGGACTATATTAAATACAACAACAGCCAACATGGGACTGTATTAAATACAACGCCAGCCACAACAACACCCAACATGGGACTGTATTAAATACAACACCAGGCAACATGGGACTGTATTAAATACAACAGCCAACATGGGACTGTATCAAATACAACACCAGGCAACATGGGACTGTATTAAATACAACACCAGGCAACATGGGACTGTATTAAATACAACACCAGGCAACATGGGACTGTATTAAATACAACATCAGCCAACATGGGACTGTATCAAATACAACACCAAACACAACAACAGCCAACATGGGACTGTATTAAATACAACACCAGCCACAACAACAGCCAACATGGCACTGTATTAAATACAACATCAGCCAACATGGGACTGTATCAAATACAACATCAGCCAACATGGGACTGTATCAAATACAACATCAGCCACAACAACAGCCAACATGGGACTGTATTAAATACACAACAACAGCCAACATGGGACTGTATTAAATACAACATCAGCCAACATGGGACTGTATAACTACAACACAGCCAACAATGGGACTGTATAAATACACATCACCAAAGGCAACATGGGACTGTATTAAATACAACATCAGCCAACATGGGACTGAAATAATCACATACATAATACACTAACATACATCTTCCAGCATACAACACTCCAGGCAAGGGATGTATTAAAACAATCCCCGCAACTCGACGTTCTACCTTCAACTCACGCCCACATGAGCTGTATCAAGTTCCACCCGCACACCACGCCACCATGACTGGTTAATCACACTTCAGCCCCCAAACAGCGTCCACATGTCAGCTCCCGTTCCTCCTGCAACATCCCAACAGGGCGTTAAATTACAACTCACCCCAAGGTCGTATCCATTACAACTCAGGTCCACACTTCAACCGCCCCAGGCTGTACTCTACACTTACCCACCCAGCTACTAACTACAGCCACATGGGACTGTATATCAACATCCCCATGGTACTGTTCAACTCACCCACTCCCGCAACCCACAGGTACTGTATTCAAATACCAACGTTCCCAACAACAGCCACATGCGTATCTACTACAACATCACCAACAGGTTCCTCCAAAGTCACAGCATTCCCCAGTAATACACTCCACGTCACTCCTGCCCCCTCCCAGTCCACCTGCACTCCCTCCAAGGTCGAAATCAACACCCAGTTCCTCCCTGTCAACTCCCCCAGCGTTCCTCCCTGTCAACTCCCCCCAGCGTTCCTCCCTGTCAACTCCCCAGCGTTCATCCCTGTTTTCTGTCAACTCCCCAGCGTTCCTCCCTGTCAGCTCCCCCAGCGTTCCTCCCTGTCAACTCCCACAGCGTTCCTCCCTGTCAACTCCCCCAGCGTTCCTCCCTGTCAGCTCCCCCAGCGTTCCTCCCTGTCAACTCCCCCAGCGTTCCTCCCTGTCAGCTCCCCCAGCGTTCCTCCCTGTCAGCTCCCCCAGCGTTCCTCCCTGTCAACTCCCCCAGCGTTCCTCCCTGTCAGCTCCCCCAGCGTTCCTCCCTGTCAAATCCCCCCAGCGTTCCTCCCTGTCAACTCCCCCAGCATTCTCCCCTCCCTGTCAACTCCCCAGCGAACCTCCCTGTCAACTCCCCCAGCACTCCTTCCTGTCAACTCCCCCCAGCGTTCCTCCCTGTCAACTCCCCAGCGTTCTTCCCTGTCAACTCCCCCCAGCATTCCTCCCTGTAAACTCCCCAGCATTCTCCCCTCCATGTCAACTGCCCCAGCGTTCCTCTCTGTCAACTCCCCCCAGCGTTCCTCCCTGTCTACTCCACCAGCGTTCCTCCCTGTCAACTCCCCCAGCATTCTCCCCTCCCTGTCAACTCCCCCAGCGTTCCTCTCTGTCAACTCCCCCCAGCGTTCCTCCCTGTCTACTCCACCAGCGTTCCTCCCTGTCAACTCCCCCAGCATTCTCCCCTCCCTGTCAACTCCCCCAGCGTTCCTCTCTGTCAACTCCCCCCAGCGTTCTTCCCTGTCAACTCCCCCAGCATTCCTCCCTGTCAACTTCCCAGCATTCTCCCCTCCCTGTCAACTCCTCCAGCATTCCTCCCTGTCAACTCCGCCAGCATTCTACCCTCCGTGTCAACTCCCTAGCGTTCTTCCCTGTCAACTCCCCCACTGTTCCTCCGTCATCTCCCCCAGCGTTCCTCCCTGTCAACTCCCCCAGCGTTCCTCCCTGTCACCTCCCCCAGCGTTCCTCCCTGTCATCTCCCCCAGCGTTCCTCCCCCTGTCCACTCCCACAGCGTTCCTTCCTCTAAGCTCCCCAGCGTCTATGTACACGTTGCTTCCATCTCACGACCCTACAGGTACCATTTTGGCCACTGCTCGCGTGGGCTGCCTTCGTGTTTACCCCCCTAATATGACCGGGATCCCACGGCGGCTCCTCCTGCTTCCACTCTCTCCTGTGTGGACGCCAGCCCACACGAGGATCGACCGTTGTGAATATCTTTTTCCACGAGAAGCGAAGCCCGCTGGAGTTCTCCCCCTTCTTTCTCGTTGTATTTGCCTTTTCCCATTTCTTCCCAGTAACCTTATCAATTTCGGGGATCAGGTGCAACGTAGAAAGCCTTTTGCCCCGGGTGCCGTATGAGGAGGGGGGCCCTCCACTGCTGCTGCTGAGAGAGAGAGAGAGAGAGAGAGAGAGAGAGAGAGAGAGAGAGAGAGAGAGAGAGAGAGAGAGAGAGAGAGAGAGAGCCAGGACCGCCCACCACCTCACACTACCATCCCTCATCATTCCAATATAAACATCACAGACAAAATGGAAGGCTACTTTTTTCATATTTTTTCCCCCCTATCATGCAGCCATTAGCGAACGACACTACCTGCCCAGATCCAACAACCATTTATATATATACATATGTATGTACATATATATATATACATATATATACATATATATTTATATATATATACATTTCTGGGGGCCTTTTATTTTAGGAAGAGTAATGTGCCAGAGTAACGATGATTTGTTGCAAAAGTTATCCATAAAAAATCTGTTTTCATTGACTCGCACCAAGCTGTTATGTTTACAGATTTATATACGTCCATATATATATATATATATATATATATATATATATATATATATATATATATATATATATATATAACTTTTTTCTTACTTTTTTTATTATAGTTAACCGCCGTTTCCCGCGTTAGCGAGATAGCGCAAGGGAACAGACGAGGTAATGGGCCAACCCACCCACATACACATGTATATACATAAACGTTCACATACGCACATATACATACATATACATTTCAACGTATACATACATATACATATATGCATATGGACATATCCATACTCGCTGCCTTCATCGTTTCCCGTCGCCACCCCGCCACACACGAAATAGCATCCCCCCCCCACCACCCCACAGCGAGGCAGCGCTAGGAAAAGACAACAAAGGCCACATTCGTTCACACTCAGTCTCTAGCTGTCATGTGTAATGCACCGAAACCACAGCTCCCTTTCCACATCCAGGCCCCAACAGTCCAGGTGTTGGAAGAAGGGTGGGTCCTTCCTGCAGGTGTGGCTGCTGTATTGTTGTATACTGTATGGTCTCTCTCTCTCTCTCTCTCTCTCTCTCTCTCTCTCTCTCTCTCTCTCTCTCTCTCTCTCTCCCACACACCAGTTGCCACCAGAGCAGTAGCCAAGAATAACACGCATCGTAACATGGGACGTAACTCCTTCAGGTTTATAACGACAGAGAGCAACGGTACAACAGCAGCCGTACCGTTGTTCCTGTTGCTCAGGAACAACAGGACAATCTTACCGGAGTTCCTGTTGGTCGGGAACAACAGTAAAGTGTTATCTGAGTTCCTGTTGCTCAGGAGCAACAGTACAGCCTCACCGTTGCTCCCGTCCGGGTAGGAGGAGCAGTACAGCCGCCCCGTTGCTTCTGTTGGCCAGGCGCAACAGTAGCGCCGTACTGTTGTTGTTGGGAGCCATGAAATACAGCCAATGTTCTGACAGGTTCATTAACGTAACTCTGATGGTGGTGTGTGGGGGGTGTGACGTCCAACATTCTCCCTCGTTAGCCAGCCTACCAGCCAGCCAGCCAGCTAACCAGCCAGCTTATCAGCCAAGCCAGCTTATCAGCCAGCCAGCCTACCAGCCAGCCAGCCAGCTACCCAGCCAGCTTATCAGCCAACCAGCTTATCAGCCAGCCAGCTTATCAGCCAGCCAGCCTACCAGCCAGCCAGCCAGCCAGCCAGCTACCCAGCCAGCTTATCAGCCAGCCAGCTTATCAGCCAGCCAGCCAGCCAGCTACCCAGCCAGCTTATCAGCCAGCCAGCTTATCAGCCAGCCAGACTACCAGCCAGCCAGCCAGCCTACCAGCCAGCCAGCTTATCAGCCAGCCAGCTACCCAGCCACCTTATCAGCCAACCAGCTTATCAGCCAGCCTACCAGCCAGCCAGCTTATCAGCCAGCCAGCCAGTCAGCTTATCAACCAGCCAGCTTATCAGCCAGCCAGCCAACCAGCTTACCAGCCAAGCCAGCTTATCAGCCAGCCAGCCAAACAGTCAGCTTATCAATTTAGCCAGCCAGCTAGCCAGCTTATCAGCCAGCCAGCTAACAAAACAGACAGCCAACCACTCAACAAACCAAGAGATCAGCCAACCAGCCAGTCTACAAACCATCAAGCCAGCCAACCAGCCAGTCTACAACCAGCCAGTCTACAAACCATCAAGCCAGCCAACCAGCCAGTCTACAACCAGCCAGTCTACAAACCATCAAGCCAGCCAACCAGCCAGTCTACAACCAGCCAGTCTACAAACCATCAAGCCAGCCAACCAGCCAGTCTACAACCAGCCAGTCTACAAACCATCAAGCCAGCCAACCAGCCAGTCTACAAACCATCAAGCCAGCCAACCAGCCAGTCTACAAACCATCAAGCCAGCCAACCAGCCAGTCTACAACCAGCCAGTCTACAAACCATCAAGCCAGCCAACCGGCCAACCAGCCAGTCAACAAACCATCAAGCCAGCCAGTCTACAGACCATCAAGCCAGCCAACCAGCCAGCCAACAAACCATCAAGCCAGCCAACCAGCCAGCCAACAAACCATCAAGCCAGCCAATCAGCCAACCAGCCAGTCAGTGAGCCAGTCAACCCGCCACCTGACACACATTCAGAAGACGTGCCATCTAACCAGCTACTGAGATAACCAAAGAACCGGTCAACCAATAAGCCAGCCACTCAAGATAGCCAATCAACCAGTCAACCAACCAGCCAGGCAACTAGCCAGCCAACCAACCACTCTGCCAGGCACTGAGCCAGCCAGTCTACCAGCTCAACCCAAAGTAAACAGTGTAACTCAACCCAATGGAGAATAGGCCTTTCCTTGGACAACTTATTTGCCTCCCTCCCTCCCTCCCTCCTTCCTTCCTTCTTTACCTTCTTCCTTAACCCTTCTTTCCTTTTCCTCCTTCCCTACCCCTCTTTACCTCTCTCTCTCGCTCCTCCTTCACTGACGTTTCTCCTCCTCCTCCTCCTCCTCCTCCCTTCCTTCCTCACCTTGCTCTCTTCTCCTCCTACCAACTTCCTTCCTTCCTCTCCCTCCTCCATACTCTCCCCTTCACAACGCTCTGGTTCGACCTCCTCATTTGCAATACGCTATATTCACACCTGGCCACCAGAAGACCATGTGAAAGAAGAAGAGGAGGAGGAGGTGGTGGGGAGGAAACTAGACCGGCTCCAAAGAAGAGCACCCAAGCTAATGCCCCTCCACTCAGAAATAAACCTCACGTGTAGAGAGAGGCACTGGAATATTTTATAATAATTCTCTTCAAGAAAAAATATGCTTAGACTCCGAGGAAATTCATACGACTTTGTCCACAAGAGTGAATGATTTCGACAACAAGAATGGAGAGTATTTCTTCCCCTAAAACAGAAATTTACTGGCCAGAAATAACCATACATAGAAAATGGGTAAAAGGTGGCCATAATTATGTTTTTCTCTCCAGTGATCGAACACTAGCATGACTTCCTGCTTCCGCCGTCCCATGTAGGTGATGCGAGAAA
The DNA here is from genome assembly GCF_036320965.1 of Panulirus ornatus. Classification (NCBI taxonomy): domain Eukaryota; kingdom Metazoa; phylum Arthropoda; class Malacostraca; order Decapoda; family Palinuridae; genus Panulirus; species Panulirus ornatus. The sequence continues at coordinate 94,487,319 of NC_092225.1, forward strand.
TATTAATATCTTGAAATCAAGTCCAGACAAATAGCTATGAGATATCTTCAGTGGACAGTCATTAACCTCATGAAGGAAGGATAGCTATGAACTAACTTCAGTAAAATCGATTATATAGTAATCTATGTAAAGATAGATGTGAACTACCTACCTTCAGTAAAGATGGTTGTAAACTAACTTCAGTAAAGACATGTAAACTAACTTCAGTAAAGACATGTAAACTAACTTCAGTAAAGACAGATGTAAACTACCTTCAGTAAAGACAGATGTAAACTAACTTCAGTAAAGACAGATATAAACTAACTTCAGTAAAGACAGATATAAAGTAACTTCAGTCAAGACAGTTATAGAGTAACTTCAGTGGAAGACAGTTATAAAGTAACTTCAGTCAAGACAGTTATAAAGTAACTTCAGTGGAAGCCAGTTATAAAGTAACTTCAGTCAAGACAGTTATAAAGTAACTTCAGTGGAAGCCAGTTATAAAGTAACTTCAGTCAAGACAGTTATAAAGTAACTTCAGTGGAAGACAGTTATAAAGTAACTTCAGTCAAGACATTTATAAAGTAACTTCAGTGGAAGCCAGTTATAAAGTAACTTCAGTCAAGACAGTTATAAAGTAACTTCAGTGGAAGCCAGTTATAAAGTAACTTCAGTCAAGACAGTTATAAAGTAACTTCAGTGGAAGACAGTTATAAAGTAACTTCAGTGGAAGACAGTTATAAAGTAACTTCAGTCAAGACAGTTATAAAGTAACTTCAGTGGAAGCCAGTTAAAGTAACTTCAGTCAAGACAGTTATAAAGTAACTTCAGTGGAAGACAGTTATAAAGTAACTTCAGTCAAGACAGTTATAAAGTAACTTCAGTGGAAGACAGTTATAAAGTAACCTCAGTCAAGACAGTTATAAAGTAACTTCAGTGGAAGACAGTTATCAAGTAACTTCAGTCAAGACAGTTATAAAGTAACTTCAGTGGAAGACAGTTATAAAGTAACTTCAGTCAAGACTGTTATAAAGTAACTTCAGTCAAGACTGTTATAAAGTAACTTCAGTCAAGACAGTTATAAAGTAACTTCAGTCAGGACAGTTATAAAGTAACTTCAGTCAAGACAGTTATAAAGTAACTTCAGTCAAGACAGTTATAAAGTAACTTCAGTCAAGACAGTTATAAAGTAACTTCAGTCAAGACAGTTATAAAGTAACTTCAGTCAAGACTGTTATAAAGTAACTTCAGTCAAGACAGTTATAAAGAAACTTCAGTGGAAGCCAGTTATAAAGTAGCTTCAGTCAAGACAGTTATAAAGTAACTTCAGTGGAAGACAGTTATAAAGTAACTTCAGTCAAGACAGTTATAAAGTAACTTCAGTGGAAGACAGTTATAAAGTAACTTCAGTCAAGATAGTTATAAAGTAACTTCAGTGGAAGACAGTTATCAAGTAACTTCAGTCAAGACAGTTATAAAGTAACTTCAGTGGAAGACAGTTATAAAGTAACTTCAGTCAAGACTGTTATAAAGTAACTTCAGTCAAGACTGTTATAAAGTAACTTCAGTCAAGACAGTTATAAAGTAACTTCAGTCAGGACAGTTATAAAGTAACTTCAGTCAAGACAGTTATAAAGTAACTTCAGTCAAGACAGTTATAAAGTAACTTCAGTGGAAGACAGTTATAAAGTAACCTCAGTCAAGACAGTTATAAAGTAACTTCAGTGGAAGACAGTTGTCAAGTAACTTCAGTCAAGACAGTTATAAAGTAACTTCAGTGGAAGACAGTTATAAAGTAACTTCAGTCAAGACAGTTATAAAGTAACTTCAGTCAAGACACTTATAAAGTAACTTCAGTCAAGACAGTTATAAAATAACTTCAGTGGAAGACAGTTATAAAGTAAGTTCAGTCAAGACAGTTATAAAGTAACTTCAGTGGAAGCCAGTTATAAAGTAACTTCAGTGGAAGACAGTTATAAAGTAACTTCAGTGGAAGCCAGTTATAAAGTAACTTCAGTCCAGACAGTTATAAAGTAACTTCAGTGGAAGACAGTTATAAAGTAACTTCAGTCAAGACAGTTATAAAGTAACTTCAGTGGAAGACAGTTATAAAGTAACTTCAGTCAAGACAGTTATAAAGTAACTTCAGTCCAGACAGTTATAAATCAACTTCAGTGGAAGACAGTTATAAAGTAACTTCAGTCAAGACAGTTATAAAGTAACTTCAGTGGAAGACAGTTATAAAGTAACTTCAGTGGAAGACAGTTATAAAGTAACTTCAGTCCAGACAGTTATAAAGTAACTTCAGTGGAAGACAGTTATAAAGTAACTTCAGTCAAGACAGTTATAAAGTAACTTCAGTGGAAGACAGTTATAAAGTAACTTCAGTGGAAGACAGTTATAAAGTAACTTCAGTCAAGACAGTTATAAAGTAACTTCAGTCAAGACAGTTATAAAGTAACTTCAGTGGAAGACAGTTATAAAGTAACTTCAGTCAAGACAGTTATAAAGTAACTTCAGTGGAAGACAGTTATAAAGTAACTTCAGTCAAGACAGTTATAAAGTAACTTCAGTGGAAGACAGTTATAAAGTAACTTCAGTGGAAGACAGTTATAAAGTAACTTCAGTCAAGACAGTTATAAAGTAACTTCAGTCAAGACAGTTATAAAGCAACTTCAGTGGAAGCCAGTTATAAAGTAACTTCAGTCAAGACAGTTATAAAGTAACTTCAGTGGAAGACAGTTATAAAGTAACTTCAGTCCAGACAGTTATAAAGTAACTTCAGTGGAAGACAGTTATAAAGTAACTTCAGTCAAGGCAGTTATAAAGTAACTTCAGTGGAAGACTGTTATAAAGTAACTTCAGTCAAGACAGTTATAAAGTAACTTCAGTCCAGACAGTTATAAAGTAACTTCAGTCCAGACAGTTATAAAGTAACTTCAGTGGAAGACAGTTATAAAGCCAGTTGCCTCAGGTCAGCAGGCAGTTCCTGGTCTCTGGTTGTGAGTGGAGAGCTCGACTGATCCTGAACCACCAACTTGGCGGAGATAAGATAAGATAACAACTTGCCGGAGATAAGATAACAACTTGGCGGAGATAAGATAAGATAACAACTTGACCTTAAGATAAGAACTTGACCTTCTCTCTCTCTCTCTCTCTCTCTCTCTCTCTCTCTCTCTCTCTGTGGCCATGTAGGGGGTCGGGGGGGAGGAAGGGGGGGTGAGGCAGTGTGGGGGGGGCGGGCGCCCAGGTCGTGGCACAGGTCATGGTGCAGGTCACACACAGGTCATAGTGCAGGTCACGGAGGCCACGACGCAGGTCAAACAAGTCATAAGCTTACCACGTGCCCCGAGGGGGCGAGACCCACCCACCCACCAACACCCCTCCTGCAACACCCGACCCACCACACCCGCTCCTCCCAACTACACCCACCCACCCACCCACCACACCCCTCCTCCCAGCCACACCCACCTACCACACTCCTCCTCCCAGCCACAACCACCCATCCACCACATATAACACCTGGCGGTTTGAGAGAGAGAGAGAGAGAGAGAGAGAGAGAGAGAGAGAGAGAGAGAGAGAGAGAGAGAGAGAGAGAGAGAGAGAGAGAGAGAGAGAGACCCGTCCTCATCACTATCTCTACATCTCCCTCCATACCCACCATCCATCCACACCACCTCCTCCCCAACCTTATGGCATCCCCACCACCTTCTCTTCCCTCACCCCTTCCCTTCCTCCTCCTCCTCTTCCTCGACCTGTCGTTTATATTTCCATTGTGCCTCCAAACTTTTTACATCACCACTCACGACCTTCCCAAGGTACACGCGCTCCCTCCACAACAACAAACCCCCCACCCCACACACCTCTCCCTCCCTCCCTCTCCTTCCTTACACCATTCAATTTCTATGCCTCCCTCTCCCCTCTTCCCCTCCCCCCACACTCCCCGTTTGCTAGGTGAAGTTTATACTCACGCCGTTTTCTATATTTGAACCTCCTCCCCCCCCCCCCCACCACACTCCCCTCTCTTTACAGCCTCTTTGGAAGGAAAAGGTCTTTCGTGTTTTTACTACCTATGGAGGCCCCCTTCCCTCCCTCACTCACTCACTCTCCCCCTCCCCTCCCCACCTCCATCCCCCCCCGTGTTTATGATAGCCTAAGGCTCTCTGAGGTGGCTTTCCGATGATATGTGAGACCTTCTGGGTACATCTGGGTAGCCCATATCTTGTGAGAAGGCGGCTGCTGTGAGAAGAGAGGTGTTGGGGGGAGCCTTTCGGGTGTGTCTCTACGGACACGTCGCTCACAAGATGTCAGTCGAGGGATCCTCAAAAATCTATGTCTAGTTTGCTGTACGTGGCAACAGTCCGTGTTTTCCCCTCTGTCCTTCATTCCGTCCGTGGTGGTGTTCCACTTCTCCTTATCACCGTCCGTGTCCTTCTCTTGTACACAGCTCGGTCCGTTGTGCCTCCCTGTTCGTGATGCCGTAATTATGTGTTGTCCCGTCCGTGATGCTGTCCGTTTCTCCCACCGTCCGTGATGTTGTCCGTTTCTCCCACCGTCCGTGATGCTGTCCGTTTCTCCCACCGTCCTTGATGCTGTCCGTTTCTCCCACCGTCCGTGATGCTATCCGTTTCTCCCACCGTCCGTGATGCTGTCCGTTTCTCCCACCGTCCGTGATGCTATCCGTTTCTCCCACCGTCCGTGATGCTGTCCGTTTCTCCCACCGTCCGTGATGTCCGTTTCTCCCACCGTCCGTGATACTGTCCATTTCTCCCACCGTCCGTGATGCTATCCGTTTCTCCCACCGTCCGTGATGAGGTCCGTTTCTCCAACCGTCCGTGATGCTGTCCATTTCTCCCACCGTCCGTGTTATTGTCCGTTTCTCCCACCGTCCGTGATGTTGTCCGTTTCTCCCACCGTCCGTGATGCTGTCCGTTTCTCCCATCGTCTGTAATGCTGTCCGTTTCTCCCACCGTCCGTGATGCTGTCCGTTTCTCCCACCGTCCGTGATGTCCGTTTCTCCCACCGTCCGTGATGCTATCCGTTTCTCCCACCGTTCGTAATAATGTCCGTTTCTCCCACCGTCCGTGATGCTGTCTGTTTCTCCCACCGTCCGTGATGCCGTCCGTTTCTCCCACCGTCCGTGATGCCGTCCGTTTCTCCCACCGTCCTTGCCTGAAATCGCTTCTTCTCTCGTCCGTATTTGGTTTGGTTCGTCACCTCCTCCGTCGGGTCGCTATTGTGAGCCGGTAACAAAGTACTCAATATATCATAACATTAATAAGACCGTTGTGAGCACAGGGGACCCACTCACTCCCTCACAACAGCCACGTTGTGAGCACCAGGGACCGAGATCACTGACTCACAACAACCACAAGACCATTGTGAGCATCAGGGACCGAGGTCACTGACTCACGATAACCACAAGGCCGTTGTGAGCACCAGGGACCGAGGTCACTGACTCACAACAACCACAAGGCCGTTGTGAGCACCAGGGACCGAGGTCACTGACTCATAACAACTACAAGAATGTTGAGAGCACCAGGGACCGAGGTCACTGACTCACAACAACCACAAGACCATTGTGAGCATCAGGGACCGAGGTCACTGACTCACGATAACCACAAGACCGGTGTGAGCACCAGGGAATGAGGTCTGCCTCACAACAGCCACAAGACCATTGTGAGTACCAGGGACCGAGATCACTGACTCACAACAACCACAAGACCTTTATGAGCACCAGGGACCGAGGTCACTGACTCACAACAACCACAAGACTATTGTGAGCACCAGGGACCGAGGTCACTGACTCACAATCACCACAAGACCTTTATGAGCACCAGGGAATGAGGCGACTACCTCACAACAGCCACAAGGTCGTTGTGAGCACCAAGGACGCCGTGAGAGGACACGAGAGCCACAAACTCACAACAGAAGAAGTAAAAATTGCACACAAAGTTAACGAGGACTTAACATTGTGAGTGTGTGTGACGACCAGAGAGACATCTCTCACACCCGTGAGAGACCGAGACGCTACTGGGGCCGTGAGAGACAGCAGCGTCTCTCTGGGGAAACCTGAAGGAGGACCAGAGAGAGAGATAGATAGATAGATAGATAGATAGATAGAGAGAGAGAGAGAGAGAGAGAGAGAGAGAGAGAGAGAGAGAGAGAGAGAGAGAGAGATAGAGAGAGAGAGAGAGAGAGAGAGAGAGAGAGAGAGATCTTACACCCAGTAGAGACTGAGATGCTACAGAGGCCGTGAGAGACAGTAGCGTCTCTCTCACCTGGAGAGACCCGCGGGAGGAGACAGGACCCCCCCCCCCTCCTCTTGTCTCTTATTTACCAACACAACAACTGTAAACATATTGTACAATAATCGAGATGTTTCAGGCCAGGAGTGATGGTGGACGGGGGCGGGATGGGATGGGACGGGACGAGACGGGATGGGATGGGACGGGACGGGACGGGTTGGGACGGGACGGGATGGGACGGGATGAGACGGGAAGGGACGGGATGAGACAGGACGGGATGGGACGGGACGGGATGGGACGGGACGGGATGGGATGGGACGGGATGGGATGGGACGGAACGGGATGGGATGGGACGGGACGGGACGGGATGGGACGGGACGGGATGGGATAGGACGGGATGGGACGGGATGGGATGGGACGGGAGGGGACGGGATGGGATGGGACAGGACGGGATGGGATGGAACGGGACGGGACGGGATGGGATGGGATGGGATGGGATGGGACGGGACGGAACGGGACGGGATGGGACGGGACGGGACGGGATGGGACGGGACGGGACGGGATTGGCATGGGACGGGACGGGACGGGACGGGATGGGACGGGACGGGATGGGATGGGATGGGACAGGATGGGACGGGATGGGATGGGACGGGACGGGATGGGATGGGACGGGACGGGATGGGACAGAGGTGCCTCAGTCGTTATGGGGGAAGAGAATGCTATCCTGCTGATAAGGTTCTGGGTCATAAAGTCCATCATCCATTGTTACTGGGTGGGAGACCAGGCCATAAGTGATGACCCGAGCTGGTGCTGGGGGACAACGGGGTAGGTCCACTAGTCTAGGGGGCTGAGTGCATGATGCAAGCACGTGCATGATGCAAGCACGTGGTGATGTGTTCCTTCATGCACAGTCTGGGGGGCTGAGTGCTTGCATCATGCACAGTCTGGGGGGCTGAGTGCTTGCATCATGCACAGTCTGGGGGGCTGAGTGCTTGCATCATGCACAGTCTGGGGGGCTGAGTGCTTGCATCATGCACAGTCTGGGGGGCTGAGTGCTTGCATCATGCACAGTCTGGGGGGCTGAGTGCTTGCATCATGCACAGTCTGGGGGGCTGAGTGCTTGCATCATGCACAGTCTGGGGGGCTGAGTGCTTGCATCATGCACAGTCTGGGGGGCTGAGTGCTTGCATCATGCACAGTCTGGGGGACTGAGTGCTTGCATCATGCACAGTCTGGGGGGCTGAGTGCTTGCATCATGCAAAGTCTGGGGGGCTGCCATCTCGACCCAAGTCGTCATCTTTATCTCTTTCTTTCCGCCTCATTTCCACGTAGATAACTGGCACATAACCCACAACCTCTCCCACAACACAAGTTACTGGCACATAACCCACAACCTCTCCCACAACACAAGTTACTGGCACATAACCCACAACCTCTCCCACAACACAAGATACTGGCACATTACCCACAACCTCTCCCACAACACAAGTTACTGGCACATTACCCACAACCTCTCCCACAACACAAGTTACTGGCACATAACCCACAACCTCTCCCACAACACAAGTTACTGGCACATTACCCATTACCTCACAACCTCTCCCACAACACAAGTTACTGGCACATAACCCACAACCTCTCCTACAACATAAGTTACTGGCACATTACCCATTATCTCACAACCTCTCCCACAACACAAGTTACTGGCACATTACCCACAACCTCTCCCACAACACAAGTTACTGGCACATTACCCACAACCTCTCCCACAACACAAGTTACTGGCACATAACTCACAACCTCTCCCACAACACAAGTTACTGGCACATTACCCACAACCTCTCCCACAACACAAGTTACTGGCACATAACCCACAACCTCTCCCACAACACAAGTTACTGGCACATAACCCACAACCTCTCCCACAACACAAGTTACTGGCACATAACCCACAACCTCTCCCACAACACAAGTTACTGGCACATAACCCACAACCTCTCCCACAACACAAGTTACTGGCACATAACCCACAACCTCTCCCACAACACAAGTTACTGGCACATAACCCATTACCTCACAACCTCTCCCACAACACTTGACCACAACCACACACACACACACACAACCCTCGTGTTGTTTATCATTCATCCTTCACAACACAATGATCATGACAGCAACACTTCATCCACATTCCTGGTTGCCACGCGGGACGTGGTGACACTGGTCGAGGAGGTCTGGATGGTTCCTGGGTGCCACGCGGGACGTGGTGACACTGGTCGAGGAGGTCTGGATGGTTCCTGGGTGCCACGCGGGACGTGGTGACACTGGTCGAGGAGGTCTGGATGGTTCCTGGGTGCCACGCGGGACGTGGTGACACTGGTCGAGGAGGTCTGGATGGTTCCTGGGTGCCACGCGGGACGTGGTGACACTGGTCGAGGAGGTCTGGATGGTTCCTGGGTGCCACGCGGGACGTGGTGACACTGGTCGAGGAGGTCTGGATGGTTCCTGGGTGCCACGCGGGACGTGGTGACACTGGTCGAGGAGGTCTGGATGGTTCCTGGGTGCCACGCGGGACGTGGTGACACTGGTCGAGGAGGTCTGGATGGTTCCTGGGTGCCACGCGGGACGTGGTGACACTGGTCGAGGAGGTCTGGATGGTTCCTGGGTGCCACGCGGGACGTGGTGACACTGGTCGAGGAGGTCTGGATGGTTCCTGGGTGCCACGCGGGACGTGGTGACACTGGTCGAGGAGGTCTGGATGGTTCCTGGGTGCCACGCGGGACGTGGTGACACTGGTCGAGGAGGTCTGGATGGTTCCTGGGTGCCACGCGGGACGTGGTGACACTGGTCGAGGAGGTCTGGATGGTTCCTGGGTGCCACGCGGGATGTGACACTGGTCGAGGAGGTCTGGATGGTTCCCGGACGGCGCCCTTCCCTCCCTCCACCAAGCCAGCCACTGGGAGCTACCACACACCTCGGCTCTCTCACTGCTCTCACTGCTCATGCTCTCACGTCTAACCTTCCAGATGAAGTGCACCATCTCTGTCTCTCTCTCTCTCTCTCTCTCTCTCTCTCTCTCTCTCTCTCTCTGGATCCAACCTTCCAGATCACTTCTTCTTTACACCATCACATCTCTGATGACTTGAGCCAAACCCGACCATCGCTTCCACTCGGTAGGTGACGCTCGTCTGCGCCTTCTGCAGGACAGTAGCTTGCGTGGCGGGTCGTGTCTCATGTGAGTCTTGTGAGTCTCCTTACCTCGTCCATTACAAGGATCACAACCTCCTCCTCCTCGACCCGCCTCCACCTCTGCTCTTCTGGTCTGCACACGCAACCCACCCATGACCTGCCAGGTCCTCCAGGTCCTCTTGGACGATTTAACCTAACCCACCCATGACCTGCCAGGTCCTCCAGGTCCTCTTGGACGATTTAACCTAACCCACCCATGACCTGTCAGGTCCTCCAGGTCCTCTTGGACGATTTAACCTAACCCACCCATGACCTGCCAGGTCCTCCAGGTCCTCCCGCCAGGAGGCATTTTCCCTCCTCACCTCACTCCACGCCCTCCAAGCTCTCCCAGGCACAAGAGCGCCCCGTGCACTTCAAGACGTGTGTGTGTGTGTGTGTGGGTGTTCCACCCAGGTCGATCACTTTGAAAAGAAAACGTAGATCATGTAGTGTGTGTGTGTGTGTGTGTGTGTGTGTGTGTGTGTGTGTGTGGAGGCTGGTAGCCTGGTGTATGTAGTGTGTGTGTATGTAGTGTGTGTGTGTGTGGAGGCTGGTAGCCTGGTGTATGTAGTGTGTGTGTGTGTGTATGTGTGTGTGTGTGTGTGTGTGTGTGGAGGCTGGTAGCCTGGTGTATGTAGTGTGTGTGTGTGTGTGTGTGTGTGTGTGTGTGTGTGTGTGTGTGGAGGCTGGTAGCCTGGTGTATGTAGTGTGTGTGTGTGTATGCGTGTGTGTGTGTGTGTGTGTGTGTGTGTGTGTGTGTGTAGGGGACGTCTTACACCTTCAGACAAACGGTGTTAGCTGCCTGGGGACCACAGGAGAGGTCTGGGTGGTGTTTGGTCCACTGCAGGAGAGAGTTTGCTTGCACATGCAGAGCCTGGAGGTGGCTAAATAATGCAGGGGGGAAGGGTTGCCAACTTGACCTGTGTTTCATTGCCTCTCATCAGCTGCTGCTGCTTGACTTGTCACAACACAAGACACACAAAACTGTGTTACACAAACACACATGAGCAAGACAGACACACGTGGCTGCTGTATGATCAATGGTCCACTGTGTACGATGATCTCAGCTTCCTCAGTATACTGCAGTGACTTCCTCAGCAGTGTCGAGTGCTGCAGTGACTTCCTCAGCAGTGTCGAGTGCTGCAGTGACTTCCTCAGCAGTGTCGAGTGCTGCAGTGACTTCCTCAGCAGTATCGAGTGCTGCAGTGACTTCCTCAGCAGTGTCGAGTGTTGGAGTAATTTCCCCATCAGTGTCGAGTGTTGGAGTACCTTCCTCATCCGTGTCGACACCTCAGATCCCACAAGGTCGGTCGACGCATCGCCCAGACCCAAGTCATTACACCAGTTCCTGCCGAGTTCTGGACGTAGGTCCCTCTAGAACTCCAGGGCTGGACGGCAGAGTTACGGAAGAATGGACCTTATGAAGCTAATGAAAGTTAAACATATGATTCTGTTTAATAAGTTGGGGAGTTGATAATTAATCTACTTTCAGTTAATTACGAGCACTAGGACCATGTTTCATACTTTCTTTGCTGGGTTGCTGACCGGGGCGTGGGCTCCTCTGTCTCATGGATGAGTGGTCGGTCGGTTGGTTGGTTGGTTGGTTGGAGGGATGGCTGGTCGGTCGGTTGGTTGGTTGGTTGGAGGGATGGCTGGTCGGTCGGTTGGTTGGTTGGTTGGAAGGATGGCTGGTCGGTTGGTTGGTTGGTTGGTTGGTTGGTTGGAGGGATGGTGGGTCGGACGGTTTGTTGGCTGGAGGGATGGTTGAATGGTCGGTTGGTTTGTTGGCTGGAGGCAAGGTTGGTCGGTTGGTTTGTTGGCTGGAGGGAAGGTTGATCGGTTGGTTTGTTGGCTGGAGGGAAGGGTGATCGGTTGGTTTGTTGGCTGGAGGGAAGGTTGATCGGTTGGTTTGTTGGCTGGAGGGAAGGTTGATCGGTTGGTTTGTTGGCTGGAGGGAAGGTTGATCGGTTGGTTTGTTGGCTGGAGGGAAGGTTGATCGGTTGGTTTGTTGGCTGGAGGGAAGGTTGATCGGTTGGTTTGTTGGCTGGAGGGAAGGTTAATCGGTTGGTTTGTTGGCTGGAGGGAAGGTTGATCGGTTGGTTTGTTGGCTGGAGGGAAGGTTGATCGGATGGTTTGTTGGCTGGAGGGAAGGTTGATCGGTTGGTTTGTTGGCTGGAGGGAAGGTTAATCGGTTGGTTTGTTGGCTGGAGGGAAGGTTGATCGGTTGGTTTGTTGGCTGGAGGGAAGGTTGATCGGATGGTTTGTTGGCTAGGGGGATGGTTGGTTGGCTGGTTTGTTGACTGGAGGGGTGGTTGGTCGGCTGGTTTGTTGATTGGTTTGTTGGCCGGAGGGATGACTGGCTGGCTGTCTAATTAGCTGGCTGATCGGCTCACTCACTGTCTGATTGGCAGGCGATTATCAAGCCGCCATACCAATCTCCATGGGTGATAAACAAACACACAGACACACACACACACACACACACACACACACACACAGACACACACACACACACACACACACACACACACACACACACACCAAAAGTACAATCCTGGGTAACATAAAAACATCATCAATAATTAATTGAAATCACTAACATAAAAAAAAGGGGCAAGTAATACGAGACGTGTAAGGAATCGTTGTTATTAATGTGGAGTCGCTAATATTAGCGCTGATGGAAATCATGAGCGAAAGTAAAATTTTGAAATATCGAAAGAACTGAATGCAGTTTGGAAATCCAGAGTTTCCTCAGTTGTGTGTACGATGGAAATAGGATGGAAATGCTCCAACGCCTCAGATGCCTGGGTTTTAAATGCCTCAGCTGCCTGGGTTTAAATGCCTCAGAAAGGTCGGGTTTAAATGCCTCAGACGGGTCTGGTTTCAAATGCCTCAGACAGGTCGGGTTTTAAATGCCTCAGACGGGTCGGGTTTTAAATGCCTCAGACGAGTCGGGTTTTAAATGCCTCAGACTGGTCGGGTTTTAATGCCTCAGACGGATCGGGTTTAAATGCCTCAGACGGGTCGGGTTTTAAATGCCTCAGACGGGTCGGATTTTAAATGCCTCAGACCGGTCGCTTTTAAATGCCTCAGACGGGTCGGGTTTCAAATGCCTCAGACGGGTCGGGTTTTAAATGCCTCAGACGGGTCGGGTTTTAAATGCCTCAGACGGGTCGGGTTTTAAATGCCTCAGACGGGTCGGGTTTAAATGCCTCAGACGGATCGGGTTTAAATGCCTCAGACGGATCGGGTTTTAAATGCCTCAGACGAGCCTGGTTTACATACCCTAAGGCTATATCAATTAATTAGTTACTATGAGAAGCACTCAGCAACTACTCCTCAGCTCACCAGCTACTGGCTGAGTGAAGGTACCCCTTTCAGCCCCGCTCTACCGGCTGAGACAACACCACCCATCTTACTCAGGCCGCCTGAGCTGAGGGAGCTGTTTGCCTCAGAGAATTATGTACAGGGAGGGAGTTCTACACTCGTGGGGGGGACACCCCTTCCCCTCCCCTCCCATCTCTTCAACTTCCTCTAACAATCTTCTATTCCTTAAAGGCGTCTGTATGTTGTTTACATATCCAATTTCATCGTTATGTTGATGCCATGATGCCACTGCTCGTAAAACTTGTTTGTTTCCACTGCTCATAAAACTTGTTGGTTTGTGTGTGTTGTTTTAATGATCTAGTCTCACACATGTTATGGCCTTTGGTATTTCTGTCTTTGCTTCTATGAACTGTATCATCTGATGACATCCATCATCACCCTGCTTTGGAAAATTTAAAGGTTGGTGATCGGGTCACCCCTTACTCGTTTTTCTTTCATTGTGGACAACTTCACGGCCTCTCAGTGGCCACTCCTTGTAACTCAGCTCTCTTCATTTGGGGGGCCATTATTGTGGCCTTCCTCTAAACTGTGTCCCTCACCACTCTGGATGTGCTGGGGGTGACTATCTCCATCACATGTATCAGGCCAACTTTGGAGATTAGAGTGTCTAGGTCCCCTTGTAAGGTGATGCAATCCTCACATCATTCTTTAGTCCCATCACGACTCAGGCATCATCCGTCAACATGTTCAGGTAGGCGTCCAATCCTTCCGACGGGTCATTGATACGGATCAAGAAGAGCAGTGGTCCCAGAACAGAGCCTTGCAGCACGCCATTGGTGACGACCCCCCCAATCCATTATGAGAAGGCGCCTCCTCTGACATGTGTTGTCCTTTGTTCCCTTTTCCATTAAGGTCATTATCTATCCACTGAAGGAATCTCTCCCTCACTCCTGTCTGAAGATACAGCTTCCTCACACCAGTCTACTATGGGGTACACAGTCAGATTCTCTCTGTGGCAGTCCAGATACACACACGATAGCCACTCAGGGTAAGTCGTCTGGAGAGTGCACAGGTTGTATCCTACACCTATCATGAAGGCCCCATTAATCTACAGTTTACCAAGAGGCATTATTACACTGCCCTCACACGAGAGATGACTGTTGAATCTACAAGGACAGTACGCCGTGAACAAGAAGCTACAAGACACCTACACACACGTCCGAAGCACTTACTGTCGTGAAACAACTAACCAAAAAACTTCACAGCGAGAACACGGGCCGAACGAAGCAGGTTACCCCAGCCACACGCCCCAGCAACACGTTACAACCAATGAGCGCGCAGTGCTACTACGTGCACGACCGCCCAGCCATCACTACCCAGCCTCACCTAGTTACGCGCAGGGGTTCCCAGCTGCTCCAGTGACCTCTGTACATATTCTTGGAGATGATTTGATGGATTCAATTCGAAGCGTAGAGACAATCTTACGCAACTTCCCCACCCATGTGTGTGTGTGTGTGTGTGTGTAATACTCGATGATATTCATATATACAGACATATACAAGCGCCCAGTATCGGAACATAACTCAAAGACCTTCATCTGTCGTCTAGATTTACGACCTGGGACCTGATGTACTTTATATGCTAAAACCTTCGTCTTTTCAGAGATTTGGCAGAAGTCGTCGTGTGTCATGGTTCTAAAACTGATATTGATACACCATGTCCATAGTGACAACACTCCACCACACTATGTCTATAGGACGAGTGCCAACAGTCCACCACACTATGTCCATAGGGGTGGTGACAACAATTCATTACACCATGTCCCTCCACCATCAAGTGTGCCAACACTCCTTCATTATTTCTATCTCTCCCCACAAGTAAAGAAGCGATATCCCGTTTTCTCTCACACTGCTGGCTCTGACGGCCTCGGTGTCAGCAACGGCGCTGATGGTGGCTCCATCTCGTGATAAGATAAGATAAGATCATGACCTGGTCATCAATGGTGCCATGTTCTGTATAACCCACTGGCAACAATCACACACCCTCCCCCTACACACACGCCACCTTGACACCACACCCCCTCAAACCCTTTCCCCCTCACCTTCCTCATGACCTGGCCAACAACTCTCCATTACGTAGGAGGGTAAGTTATTACAGCTGTTGATCTCCGAAATTTGTGGCCCAGAAAGAGGGTCATAAAACTGGCACTAAAATGCTCAAGAGAGACAGAAAGACTTATGCGAGGTGAGGAGCGGCAGAGCATTATAGTCCTTATCATCCTCAGGTGAGAAGCTCTTGTGGGAGCGGAATAATGGTTCATAAGGCACAAAGTGTTAAGTCTTATTTATGCGAGTGGGATTAACGCAAATCTTAGATGTTTATATTTTGCCACACATCATTATCCTCCTTGTAATGTAGCACTGGCGTCCGCTGTCTATGCGTCTATCTATCAATCTATCTATCGATTTATTCAACGACGAAATCGGACAATGCGAACACTTTCCCCCGCCGCGTCTTGATTACCAGATAGAGAGAGAGAGAGAGAGAGAGAGAGAGAGAGAGAGAGAGAGAGAGAGAGAGAGAGAGAGAGAGAGAGAGACAGAGAGAGAGAGAGAGAGGAAACAAAAATGCGTTTCTAGTCCATCTCATATATAATGGTACAAGTGTTTCTCTGGAGTGTCCGGCACAGACTCTCCACGGCCAGGGACCACACAGACCACAGTGGTCCACGCAGAGCAGTGCATTGAAGGGGGAGGGGAGAGTCGAGCAGGTGGAAGGGGGGGAATGGGAGGGTCGCGCTGAGGTTGGGGTTCTTGGAAGGGGACGAGAGGGAAATGGGGGTTCTAGGGAGGGTAAGGAAGGGCCGTGCAGGGGGGGGGGGAGTTCTGGGGAGGGGGAGGTCCGTGAAAGGTGGGAGGGGGGTCAGGGGGAAAGGGGGGTACACCATGTGGGGGGATGGTGGTCAGATGATAGTGGTGTTCGTATGGACTATGGCCGGCTACTATAGCATCTAAAACAATCGAAACTTCGAAGTCCAAAATGATTATTGAAGCTTCGAAGGCCAAGATGATCGCAGCTTCGAAGCCCCGAATGATCCAAAGCTTCGAAGCCTAGAATGATCCAAGCTTCGAAGCCCAGAATGATCCAGGCTTCGAAGGCTAGAATGATCCAGGCTTCGAAGGCTAGAATGATCCAGGCTTCGAAGCCCAGAATGATCCAGGCTTCGAAGCCCAGAATGATCCAGGCTTCGAAGGCTAGAATGATCCAAGCTTCGAAGACCAGAATGATCCAAGCTTCGAAGGCCAAAATGATCCAAGCTTCGAAGCACCGAATGATCCAAGCTTCGAAGCCCAAAATGATCCAAGCTTCGAAGCACCGAATGATCCAAGCTTCGAAGCCCAAAATCTTCAAAGTATCGAAGCAATGTTCAAGGACGAAGCCATCCTTTACCATATCATAATTCTGATCTGATGCTTCCCTACTTACGTGAAATCTACAAGACTCACAATACTCAGTAATCAGTCTCTGTTATGTAAGCATGATATTCATGATGCTCAAGATGATAGAATCTATCATACATTGAGATGTTTATCATACTTAGATCTTATTGTTTTATGAGTATCATACAGAATCTATCATACACTGAGATGTTTACAATGCTTAGATCTCAGTATTTTTTTTTTGAGTATCATACCAGAAACGTTCAGGTGCTAACCTGTTCTATACACGTTGTTGTCATGGTTAGGACTGCTAATCCGCCACAGTCTTACGTCATGGGAGCATTATGTTAACATCCCGAGCACACAGCTCCCGGGGCCTCAATAGCCTCTCTCGGTGCTTAAAGGAGACGTGGTATTATAATTCCCAGGTCGGGGCTCACAAACTGTAGTGGGTAGAGTTCAGTGGCGACATGGAATATATATATATATATATATATATATATATATATATATATATATATATATATATATATATATATATATATATATATATATTCTAGCGCTACCTCGCGCACATGCGGGGGGAGGGGGTTGTCATTTCATGCGTGGCGAGGTAGCAACGGGAATGAATAAGGGCAGACAGTATGAATTATGTACATGTGTATATATGTATATGTCTGTTTGTGTACATATATGTATACGTTGAGATGTATAGGTATGTATATGTGCGTGTGTGGACGTGTATGTAAATACATGTGTATGTCGGTGGGTCGGGCCATTCTTTCGTCTGTTTCCTTGCGCTACCTAGCTAACGCGGGAGACAGCGACAAAGTATAATGATATCAGATATACATACATACATATATATATATATATATATATATATATATATATATATATATATATATATATATATATATATATATATATTCATACATATTCGCCATTTCCCATGTTAGCGAGGTAGCGTTAAGAACAGGGGACTGAGCCTTAGAGGGAATATCCTCACTTGGCCCTTACCCCCTCTCTGTTCCTTCTTTTAGAATTCCCAGGACAGACGCTAGTGGGACTCCACAGGGACGTGGCATATATGTATAATTCCCAGGATAGACAAAGGCTGCTGTTGACGTCACCTCCGGGGGCGTGACACATGGCGGGCCAGGACCATTCATCATGTGCCTCCTGGTAATCACTCCGTTACTCAAATCTACAAAAAGCGCAATGGATCTCCGGCCGAAATGGCCGGGGGAAAATGGAGGGAGGCTATTTTGCCGTCGGTGGCCGCGACAGATGTTTCGTGACGTCCTTTTTTTTGGTCGTGACGTCGACTGTGTCGTGACGTCGTCAACTGTATCGTGACGTAAACGTGTGGTGTTTACCACCTATCATCTCTGACGTCAGCCGCAAACTTGAGTGGGTTTCATCTGGTGCTGGTGGTCATGAAGGGTTTGGTTCTGAGGGCTAAACTGTGGTAGTTAAGTTTGCTTTAGGGTGATTAGGTTAGGCTAAGCTAGGCTAGGTTAGGTTAGGCTAGGTTAGGCTAGGCTAGGCTAGGTTAGGTTAGGTTAGGTTAGGCTAGGATAGGTTAGGTTAGACTAGGTTAGGTTAGGTTAGGTTAGGTTAGGTTAGACTAGGTTAGGTTAGGTTAGGTTAGGTTAGGCTAGGCTAGGTTAGGATAAGTTAGGGTAGGATAGATTAAGTTAGGCTAGGATAGGTTAGGTTAAGTTAGGATAGGTTGTTAGGATAAGTTAGTTTATGATAGAATAGGTTAGGTTAGGTTAGGTTAGGTTAGGTTAGGATAGGTTAGGTTAGATTAGGTTAGGACATGATAGATTAGGTTGGGTTAAGTTAGGTTAGGTTAAGTTAGGTTAGGACCAGGTTAATGAAAGAGATATACACCATTCTAAGCCACTGAAATCCCAGGCCTCCCCCTAGCCCTTGTACCACACTGGAAACTCCTGGAACCCCGGTGTTTCCAGCAACGTACTGGAGGCCCCTAGAGACTCCCCAGGTTTCCAGCCGCCCTTGTCTTTTATTGAATTTCCTCGGGTTTATGGTAGGTGGACCTGATAACTCCAGCAGTAAATCTTATATATATATATATTCCCGGTGTACAACAGGGACGACATCAGAACCCTACTTAAGTGTTGCCACTTGCCCTGGACAGACGTCCGTGAGGCAACAGCTGCAGAGAAACAGAGCAGCACTGGCAGCAGCAGAAACAGCAATAACAGCAGAAGCAGTGGCAGCAGCAGCAGCGGCAACAGCAGAAGCAATGGCAACAGCAGAAGCAGTGGCAGCAGCAGCAGCAGGAGGAGGAAGCTGCTGTCTCTTCATCACCAAGACCCCACGTCTGTCACCCACCAACAGCAGATCGCCACGTCTGCTGGCCCGGCCCGGGCACGGCTGCTGGCCCGGCTGTTTCCCATCAATCTCTTTCCCTCTTTGTTGCAGAGGTGAGGATGACGCGCACACGCGCGCGCAGACGTGTGTGTGTGTGTGTGTGTGTGTGTGTGTGTGTGTGTGTCTCCTCCTAGCCATCCCTCCGTCCCTCTCCCTCACACCAGCCCATCTATCCTTTCCAGTGGGTCTACCGTCCTATCCCCTCGTCCCCTCCACGCCACCGTCAGTAACACGGGAGTACATGACAGGTCGTCACAACCCACCCACCTCCACAACCCACCCACCTCCACCCACCACCCTCCACCCCACCCACCCACCACCCTCCCTGCAGGTGACGCACACGACACGCATGACGTAAATACCTAATGACGATCGGCGAGGGGCTAACTGTGTCCGAGATGTAAACAACAGCTCTCTCTCTCTCTCTCTCTCTCTCTCTCTCTCTCTCTCTCTCTCTCTCTCTCTCTCTCGTGTGTGTGTGTGTGAATGACGGGACACCACAAGCCATATTTTTCAATGCTGGGAATATTCTTGAAGCATCGCTGGTCGTGGTCAAGGAATTGATTATATATACATATCTATCAATCTAACTATCTATCTATCTATCTATATATATATATATATATATATATTTTTTTTTTCTTTCATACTATTCGCCATTTCCCGCATTAGCGAGGTAGCGTTAAGAACAGAGGACTGGGCCTTTGAGGGATTATCCTCACTTGGCCCCCTTCTCTGTTCCTTCTTTTGGAAAATTAAAAAAAAGAAAAAAAAAATGAGAGGGGAGGATTTCCAGCCACCCGCTCCCTTCCCTTTTAGTCGCCTTCTACGACACGCAGGGAATACGTGGGAAGTATTCTTTCTCCCCTATCCCCAGGGTGTTTTGAAGTGGTTTGGGCACATGGAGAGAATGAGTGAGGAAAGATTGACCAAGAGGATATATGTGTCGGAGGTGGAGGGAACGAGGAGAAGAGGGAGACCAAATTGGAGGTGGAAAGATGGAGTGAAAAAGATTTTGTGTGATCGGGGCCTGAACGTGCAGGAGGGTGTAAGGAGGGCAAGGAATAGAGTGAATTGGAGCGATGTGGTATACAGGGGTTGACGTGCTGTCAGTGGAGTGAATCAAGGCATGTGAGGCGTCTGGGGTGGACCATGGAAAGCTGTGTAGGTATGTATATTTGCGTGTGTGGACATGTGTATGTACATGTGTATGGGGGGGGGGGGTTGGGCCATTTCTTTCGTCTGTTTCCTTGCGTTACCTCGCAAACGCGGGAGACAGCGACAAATTATAAAAAAAAAAAAAAAAAAAAAAAAAAATATATATATATATATATATATATATATATATATATATATATATATATATATATATATATATATATATATATATATATATTCATTCATTCATTATACTTTACACTGTCTCCCGCGTTGGCGAGGTAGCGCAACGAAACAGACGAGGAATGGCCCAACCCACCCACATACAAATGTATATACAAAAACGCCCACACACGCACATATACATACATATATATTTCGACGTATACCTACATATACATACACAGACATATACATCTATACACATGGACATGTCCATACTTGCTGCCTTCATCCATTCCCATCGCTACCCCGCCACACACGAAATTGCATTACCCCTGTTGTTTGAACTTAACCCCGTTTTTTTGTGGAGTAAACTGGAACCTAGTTATGGAAATGGTCTCTTGATATGTTCATAGTTTATTTTTTCCTCCAGCACTTTACGACGAGACCTCAATAATGGTCGTCACATCTGACCCATGATGATATTATAGACACATGAACTGCTTCGTCTACGAAATACACACAAAAATGACCGAAAACCCTGTGTGTAGCTGTCCTTTTCCAGCGCTGTTCTGGGAATCCAGAGACAATGGCGTCACTGACTGGTGCACAGCGCTGGACGACCGTGGCCGGCCACGACAACTCTGGAACCAACTCTGGGGGTGTCATTGTTCACATATTTCATTCCTCAGACATGACAGCCCCCCAGACATATCCTGGAGCCAACATGGCGGCCCGGCTCTTAACGGTGGTGGGAGAATATCTCGCTACCCTCCCTGGAAAACACAACCCTCCCTGGAAACCACTACCCTCCCTGGAAACCACCACCCTCCCTGGAAAACACTATCATCCCTGGAAACCACTACCCTCCCTGGAAACCGCCACCCTCCCTGGAAACCACTACCCTCACTGGAAACCACTACCGTCCCTGGAAACCACCACCCTCCCTGGAAACCACCACCCTCCCTGGAAACCACCATCCTCCCTGGAAACCACTACCCTCCCTGGAAACCACAATCCTCCCTAGAAACCACTACCCTCCCTGGAAACCACCACCCTCCCTGGAAACCACTACCCTCCCTGGAAACCACCACCCTCCCTGGAAACCACCACCCTCCCTGGAAACCACCATCCTCCCTGGAAATCACTACCCTCCCTGGAAAACACTATCATCCCTGGAAACCACTACCCTCCCTGGAAACCACTACCCTCCCTGGAAACCACCATCCTCCCTGGAAACCACCACCCTCCCTGGAAACCACCATCCTCCCTGGAAACCACTACCCTCCCTGGAAACCCCCCATCCTCCCTGGAAACCACTACCCTCCCTGGAAACCAGCATCCTCCCTGGAAACCACCACCCTCCCTGGAAGGCACTACCCTCCCTGGAAACCCCCACCCTCCCTGGAAACCACCACCCTGCCTGGAAACCACTACCCTCCCTGGAAACCCCCACCCTCCCTGGAAACCACCACCCTCCCTGGAAACCACTACCCTCCCTGGAAGGCACCACCCTCCCTGGAAACCACTACCCTCCCTGGAAACCACTACCCTCCCTGGAAACCACCACCCTCCCTGGAAACCATTACCCTCCCTGGAAACCACCATCCTCCCTGGAAACCACCATCCTCCCTGGAAGGCACTACCCTCCCTGGAAACCACCACCCTCCCTGGAAACCACTACCCTCCCTGGAAACCACTACCCTCCCTGGAGACCACTACCCTCCCTGGAAACCACCATCCTCCCTGGAAACCACTATCCTCCCTGGAAACCACTACCCTTCCTGGAAACCACTACCCTCACTGGAAACCATTACCCTCCCTGGAAACCACCATCCTCCCTGGAAACCACCATCCTCCCTGGAAGGCACCACCCTCCCTGGAAACCCCCACCCTCAATGGAAACCACTACCCTCCCTGGAAACCACCACCCTCCCTGGAAAAACACAATCCAGCGGAAGAAATGGAGGGCCTGGCGTACTGATACCACCTCCTTCGTCATCACATAAGCGAAAAAAAGCTGTTTAGGTTTCCTTCCCTGACCACACTCATCGCTACGTTTCTGACGATCTCTCCCACTGTCACACACTACCTCGGAAAGAACCCAATGGTCTATTGCTGTTTGATCTTCTCTCTCTCTCTCTCTCTCTCTCTCTCTCTCTCTCTCTCTCTCTCTCTCTCTCTCTCTCCTGTCACAACCACTCGAAGGATCTTCAAACGACGCCTTCATCAGCCCGCCGCTCATGACAAATTATGGGGCCCCCATGACGCTCACGCTCTCACTATGCGTATGGCCTCCATGACGCCCACGCTCTCACTATGCGTATGGCCTCCATGACGCTCACGCTCTCATTGTGTGTATGGCCCCCATGACGCTCACGCTCTCACTATGCGTATGGCCTCCATGATGCCCACGCTTTCACTATGCGTATGGCCTCCATGACGCTCACGCTCTCACTATGCGTACGGGGCCCCCATGACGCTCACGCTCTCACTATGCGTATGGCCCCCATGACGCTCACGCTCTCACTATGCGTATGGGGCCTCCATGACGCTCACGCTCTCACATTGCGTATGGGGCCCCCATGACGTTCACGCTCTCACTATGCGTATGGGGCCCCATGACGCTCACGCTCTCACTTATACGTATGGCCTCCATGACGCCCACGCTCCCACTATGCGTATGGCCCCCCATGACGCTCACGCTCCCACTATGCGTATGGCCCCCATGACGCTCACGCTCTCACTTATGCGTATGGCCCCCCATGAGGCTCACGCTCTCACTATGCGTATGGCGCCCCCATGACGCTCACGCTCTCACTATGCGTACGGGGCCCCCATGACGCTCACGCTCTCACTATGCGTATGGGGCCCCCATGACGCCCACGCTCTCACTTATGCGCATGGCCCCCATGACGCTCACGCTCTCACTATGCGTATGGGGCCCCCATGACGCTCACGCTCTCACTATGCGTATGGGGCCCCCATGACGCTCACGCTCTCACCTATGCGTATGGCCCCAATGACGCTCACGCTCTCACTTTGCGTATGGTCTCCATGACGCTCACGCTCTCACTATGCGTATGGCCTCCATGACGCCGACGCTCTCACTATGCGTATGGCCCCCATGACGCTCACGCTCTCACTATGCGTATGGCGCCCCCATGACGCTCACGCTCTCACTATGCGTATGGCCCCCATGACGCTCAAGCTCTCACTTATGCGTATGGGGCCTCCATGACGCTCACGCTCTCACATTGCGTATGGGGCCCCCATGACGCTCACGCTCTCACTATGCGTATGGGGCCCCCATGACGTTCACGCTCTCACTTATGCGTATGGGGCCCCCATGACTCTCCCTGACACAGGCACACACACACACATTGCCTCTCCATCTCCCTCGACCTTATCTCTTCCTCTCTCTCTCGTCTCTCGCTGCGCTGCTGCTCCACCACCTCTCCCTCGTGATCAGGGAAGTCCGGCACGACACAGCTTTTAAGGAAAATCTTTTCATGGATGAGGAATTTTCTCCTCTCAGTATGCAAATGGCGATGGGGGGGAGGGGGAGGGAGGGAGGGAGGGGGGAGGGGGTAGGGAGGGGGGGAGGGAGGGAGGGGGTACCTGTCCCTGTGTAAACTCGCGATGGAGAAAAATATTACGAATAAACACGGTTGTCCCATCCCGCTGAACTGCCACCCTGATGTGGACTGGTCCACTGGTGCATGACAGTAGCGCATGACACTGGTGCATGACACTAGTGCATGACACTAGCGCATGACAGTAGCGCATGACACTGGTGCATGACACTAGTGCATGACACTGGTGCATGATACTGGTGCATGACACTAGTGCATGACAGTAGCGCATGACACTGGTGCATGACAGTAGCGCATGACAGTAGCGCATGACACTAGTGCATGACACTAGTGCATGACACTAGTGCATGACACTAGTGCATGACACTGGTGCATGGCAGTAGTGCATGACACTGGTGCATGACAGTAGCGCATGACAGTAGCGCATGACAGCAGTGCATGACAGTAGCGCATGACAGTAGCGCATGACACTAGTGCATGACACTAGTGCATGACACTAGTGCATGACACTAGTGCATGACACTAGTGCATGACACTGGTGCATGGCAGTAGCGCATGACACTGGTGCATGACAGTAGCGCATGACAGTAGCGCATGACAGCAGTGCATGACAGTAGCACATGACAGTAGCGCATGACAGCAGTGCACGGCACTAATGCCAGTGATCCTCCGTACTGAGGTGTTACGTCCAGCTGTGGTGTGGCGTGCCAACGCCCCACACAAACCACTGCATCCCACACAGGAAAAAAAAATATTCTAAAATCATGAAAAATACTTCACCTCTCTCTCTCTCTTTCTCTCTCTCTCTCTCTCTCTCTCTCTCTCTCTCTCTCTCTCTCTCTCTCTCTCTCTCTCAAAAGGATTAAGGGAGGGGGGGGGGGGGGGGCAGCGCGCACAGTGTTGACAACGATTTAGTTCCTTCTAAATTGTTAAGATGTTTCCTTCAATACCCTGTCACCTGCAGCGGCTGGGCCGGGCCGGGCTGGGCTGGGCCGGGCTGGGCTGGGCTGGGCCGGGCTGGGCCGGGCTGGGCTGGGCTGGGCTGGGCGGGGCCGGGCCGGGCTGGGCTGGGCCGGGCTGGGCTGGGCTGGGCTGGGCTGGGCCGGGCCGGGCCGGGCTGGCCTGGG
>NC_092225.1:94516986-94519486 GCF_036320965.1 Panulirus ornatus
CCTCCCCCACACACAACACCCCCATAACTTCCCCAACACACAACACCCCCATAACCTCCCACCACACAACACCCCCATAACCACCCACACACAACACCCTCATAACCCCCACACACAACACCCCCAAAACAACCCCCACACACAACACCCCCATAACCCCCACACACACACAACACCCCCATAACCCCCCACCACACAACACCCCCATAACCCCCCACCACACAACCCCCCATAACCCCCCACAAAACAACACCCCCAAAAACCCCCCACACCCCCTCAAACCCCCCCAAACCCCCCCAAACCCCCCACCACACAACACCCCAAAACCCCCACACACACAACACCCGCATAACCCCCCACACACACAACACCCCCATAACCCCCCCCCACACACACAACCCCCCAAAACCCCCCCAACCAAAAACCCCCAAAACCCCCCCACACACACAACACCCCCATAACCCCCCACACACACAACACCCCCAAAACCCCCCCCCACACAAACCCCCTTAAAACCCCCCCCCACACACAACACCCCCAAAACCCCCCAAAACAACACCCCCAAAACCCCCCCACACACAAACCCCCCCCAAAAACCCCCACACACAACACCCCCATAACCCCCCACACAAAAAACACCCCCAAACCCCCCCACACACAAAACCCCCCCCAAAACCCCCCCACACAACAACCCCCCCAAAAACCCCCCCACACAACACCCCCATAACCCCCCAAACACAACACCCCCCATAACCCCCACCACAACCCCCCCATAACCCCCCAAAAACAACCCCCCCATAACCCCCCAACACCACAACCCCCCCAAAAAACCCCCCACACAACAACCCCCATAACCCCCAACACACAACACCCCCAAAACCCCCCCACACACAACCACCCCCATAACCCCCACAAAAAACACCCCATAACCTCCCCAACACACAACCCCCCATAACCCCCCACACACACAACACCCCCAAAACCCCCCCCACAACACACCCTACCCTCCAACAATAATACATCAAAAATTTTCCCCAAAGGGCTGGTGGGAGGAATAATGGATTTTTTAAACATTGTGAAAACTGTGTTTTATTTGGGGGCGGGGGGGGGCGGGGGGGGGCCCCCGTCCAGGCCGAGCGGGGCGGGGCGGGGGGGGGAAATGCCCCGTCCTGACCACAGCCTTTTGTGGAAGAATGTCCCGGGAAATCGTCATGGCCAGCGGCCGAGTTTATTTGGGTGTGACTTTTTGTCAGTTCCCTCCCCCTTTGGGCCACCTAACTGACCCACTTAGCCGGCCCCAGATAGTAACGGGGCCTGGGAAAATAGGGGGGGATTTGATAAACGGGTTATAATACATTAGAAACCTAGTATATGGTATCGGGGGGCAAACTAATTACCTGTTGGGCTAGCTAGAAAAGAAGCCCCCAAGCCTGAACTAGCCATTTAGACAGGCCAAAAAACCACCCCCTTTTAAACTACCCAAATTAGACAGCCACACAGCCTGTTAGCTACCTTTTTTAAAACACCACACAGCCTTTTTAAAACCTTAGCCCAACTTTTAGACCAGGCCACACAGCCTTTAGCTGGGCTAGTTAGAGAGCCCCCCAAGCCTTTTAAACTACCCAAGTTATAAGCCACACACCCTGAAACTAGCCAGTTAGACACCACACAGCCGGGAATTTAACCAGTTAAACAGCCACACAGCCTGTAAACTACCCAGTTAGACAGCCACACAGCCTGTAAATTAGCCAGTTAGAAGCCACACAGCCTGTAAACAAACCATTTAGACAGCCCACACCCTTTTAAAACTAGCCAGTTAAACAGCCACCCACCCCTGTTAACTAGCCATTTAAACAGCCCCCCAAAACCTGTAAACAGCCAGTTAGACAGCCACCAGCCTAAAAACTACCCAGTTAACAGCCACCCAGCCTTTAACTAGCCAGTTAGACAGCCACACACCCTTTTAACTAGCCATTAAACACCCCCCCGCTGTTTTAGACAGCCCACAGCTTTTTAAAACCTACCTTTTAAAAGCCACCCACCCCTGTAAACTAGCCATTTAAGAAACCCACACACCCGGTAAACTAGCCTTTAACCACCCCAACCCCCTTTAAATTAACCCTTTAGAAACCCAAAAACCGCCTGAAAAAACCATTCACCACCAACCGGCCATACTTTAAACCCGGGTCAGCCAGCCTTTCCCACCCCGCCCAAAACCATAATTTGAAGTCGCCTCGTTGTTTGTCACCTACATCAACTAGCCTTCCTCCCCCCCTTTCCCCCCCCCCCCCCCATTTTCCCCTGCACGGTACGGAGACGACCCATCGGAGGGTCGTCTCCGTACATGACCAAGGGTCTCCTCCGGTAACTTTATGCCGGTACAGTAGCGCCACCAAAGGGTCGTTTAAAATCGTCACGCAATTACTGTCTAGTCGTACATATGGGTCGTCCCCTTGTTGCTCAAGGGTCATTCCCCCGTGGAATTCCCGTTGGCTCTTCG
>NC_092225.1:94531986-94574486 GCF_036320965.1 Panulirus ornatus
AGGCGTTCATCACGACGCGTCGGGGGCGCCCCCGGTGATCGGAGGTAAGCCAAGATGGCGCGCGCGCACGATCCCCCCACACACACAGCCCGTCCTCCATTTCTACCGCTCTTTATTACGTCAACTCTCACGTCGAGCGGAAAGGCTATTACGTCGCCTCCGGCGGACACAAAACAATTTTCCACTGGCACTAAATTTTCCGCCCGCGGTCGTAAGATTACGGGGATATAACGCGATACAAGAGGACTGGGGCAGGCATGGAGAGCGCTCCCTCCCTCCCTCCCTCGTCACGTACTGTAAAGGCGGGAGCTTACCAACCCCCCCTCCCCCTCCCCCACCATGTGCTTCCCTCTGTCGGCGGGGCGAAGAAGCAACGTATCATCATCACAAACACGGGATAAACTAACGTTGCCTCTGAAACGTTTGAGGTAACGTCTGTGTGTGTGTGTATGATCCAGCATCATGTGTTGTATACTGTGTGTATGATCGTCAACATCTGTGTGTATGATCCAGTATCATGTGTTGTATACAGTGTGTGTGTGTGTGTGTGTGTGTGTGTGTGTGTGTATGACGTTGACTAACAATAAATTACCTTTCCTCTTACTTTTATTTCCTTTCGTAAATAACCGTGCTGATGATCGGTCTGTTTATGGAAGAAAACGGCAAACGGAGGCACTGCTCACACATCGACCGTCCAACGAGCGTTACACAGTTTGCGAGACGCTGTTGAACGCCGCTGCTCTACTTTGGCCCACTGTTTCTCTCCCCGACCACCACCACCAGCAGTGAGCCAGGCTCTCCCGCAATCACATGAGCCACAGCGAACTCATTACCAGTCATCATGTGTGGACGAAAAGATTGGTTAGATGACACTCCATCATTCCCCACTTTGATTTGAGGCGAGGGAAGTCATGAGGTGTGTGTGTGTGTGTGTGTGTGTGTGTGTGGGCAGCACACACACACACACACACACACACACACACGGATCACATGGGCGGGTCGGATCCCACAGCTCACAGACACCAACAGCTCTGAGACCGGGTAGCCTCCACACCAACACAGCTGCTGCACTAACACAGCAGCTGCACAGACCGGGTAGCCTCCACACCAACACAGCTGCTGCACTAACACAGCAGCTGCACAGACCGGGTAGCCTCCACACCAACACAGCTGCTGCACTAACACAGCAGCTGCACAGACCGGGTAGCCTCCACACCAACACAGCTGCTGCACTAACACAGCAGTCACACAGACCGAACAGCCTCCACACCAACACAGCTGCTGCACTAACACAGCAGCTGCACAGACCGGGTAGCCTCCACACCAACACAGCAGCTACACTAACACAGCAGCTGCACAGACCGGGTAGCCTCCACACCAACACAGCTGCTGCACTAACACAGCAGCTGCACAGACCGGGTAGCCTCCACACCAACACAGCTGCTGCACTAACACAGCAGCTGCACAGACCGGGTAGCCTCCACACCAACACAGCAGCTACACTAACACAGCAGCTGCACAGACCGGGTAGCCTCCACACCAACACAGCTGCTGCACTAACACAGCAGCTGCACAGACCGGACAGCCACCACACCAGCACAGCCACCACACCAGCACAGCAGCTGCACAGACCGGACAGCCACCACACCAGCACAGCAGCTGCACAGCGTCCTCTCCAGTGCATCTGTCATGTCAGGATTTGCGCTCGTATCGAAAAGCTGAAAGCGTCCAACCCATTCGACGTGTAACATTTCCTTCATACTTTGCTACGTGTGTCGTAACTCAGTAAAAACGCCATAACTCACTTTAAATCCCCCAACTCTCGCTTCCCTATATATATATATATATATATATATATATATATATATATATATATATATATATATATATATATATATATATATTTTTTTTTTTTTTTTCACAACTAAATTTTTCCCTCCACAGTCAATTCATACGGGGAAATTAACACGTTAGGTGAACGTGGAATAAACCTAATATGAACGTTTTACAAGTGGGCAATAAACCCATAAACGTTTTACGCGTTGGAAATATTACCAACGTTTTACACGTGGGCAAAGAACGTTTTCGGTCGGCATCCTGAGTGTCGTTGTGAGGGCATATCCATCATCCATACTTACGGCAGCGAGCTCCATACATTATTCATAAGAGCAGAGCATCAGCAACACACGTTGCAGTGCTGCCTTGTTTGCCAGTGTGCAGCGCGATCGTACACCCACTCACCCACTCCTGCCGCTTGTCAAATCCCTGTCGCATAGTTACGACAATTTCATACGTTTGCGCTTCTGCCTCACTCAGATCATTCGAGCGATACACCACCGACAGCCAAAGTCGAGAGGTGTATGGTGGTGCATCGAGTCCCCTGTGTGTATATACACAACAGTGTATTACATTATGTTTCTAATTCCCACATTATTTACGTCTTCCGTGTTGAACGTAAAAGGAAACTCTAGCCACGCTGGACACTGGTTGTTTGGTGCGACGCCTCACCGACACACGGAACCACAGTGTGTGTGTGTGTGTGTGTGTGTGTGTGTGTGTGTGTGGTGAGGGGGACGCGTGTAGGAGGAGGAGTAGGAGGAGGAGGGAGAGAGAGAGAGAAATGGGAAGGTATGCGCCCGACTTTTGACCGTGACTGTACGTTTCATCCACTGTGTTGTTTACAGGCTTGGGCGGGGAGGGTGGGGGGGGGGGGGACGTGGGTGGAGAATCTGTTTGACGTCACGACCCACACACACACACACACACACACCCACACACACACCCACACACACGCACCCACACACACACACACACACACACACACACACCCACCCACCAACCCACACACACGCACCCACACACACACACCCACCCAACCACTAACACACACAGACACACACCCACCCACCCACACACACACACACACACACACACACACACCCACCCACCCACCCACCCACACACACACACACACACCCACCCACCCACCCACCAACACACACACACACACACACACCCACCCACCCACCCACACACACAAACACACACACACCCACCCACCCACCCACCCACACACACACACACACACACACACACACACGAGAGGTGGGGGTCTCTCGTTTCGTCCAGCGCCCCACGCACCGTCAAGGTAAGGGGGTTAGGCCAACCCACTTACTGTATACAGTCATGCTATACGATAGACAGTCACACTATGCTATAGACGGTCATGGTATACGATAGACAGTCACACTATGCTATAGACGGTTATGGTATACGATAGACATACTATGCTATAGACGGTCATGGTATACGATAGACAGTCATACTATACTACAGACGGTTATGGTGTACGATAGACAGGCATACTATGCTGTATACAGTCATGGTATACGATAGACATACTATGCTATAGACAGTCATGGTATAAGATAGACATACTGTGCTATAGACGGTCATGATATACGATAGACAGTCACACTATGAGACACTGGTTGTGTATGGTCTGATCTCAGACTTATGGTTCTTCGGCGGAGGCGATGTCTCGCTTCACACTAGCTGTTAAAGTTATACTGTGTGTGTGTACATGTGTGTGTGTGTGTGTGTGTGCATGTGTGTGTGTGTGTGCATGTGTGTATGTATGTGTGTGTGTGTGTGTGTGTGTGTGTGTGTGTGTGTGTGTGTGTGTGTGTGTGTGTGTCATAGTCATTGTTTACATAGTAAGCGCAATCTAGGTGATAGGAGGAGGAGGTGGAGGAGGTGGTGGAAGAGGAGGAGGAGGAGGAGGAGGAGGAGGAGGAGGAGGAGGAGGAGGAGGAGGAGGAGGAGGAGGTGTTGGAGGAGGTGGAGGAGGAGGAGGAGGAGGAGGTGTTGGGATCAGTACAGGCGACCAGCTTTATGGTGTGGAAATTGCGCTTTACGTTCAGAGAGAGAGAGAGAGAGAGAGAGAGAGAGAGAGAGAGAGAGAGAGAGAGAGAGAGAGAGAGAGAGGCGCGAAGTCGTGATGGCGCGGGGCAGCATTTTCCGCTGGTAATTACAATAGCACCACGTTGTCGTCCTGTTCCCTCCCTCCCTCCGCCCGTCCCTCCCTCACTCCACCCGTCCCCACTCCCTCCCTCCTTCCCTCCCTCCCTCGTGAACGTGAGGATAAACCAAATTAGTGTATGACTTACAAATGACTTCACCGTCCAAAATAATGCAGCAGCGCGGACCAAAAGCGGAAAACGAAGCGCAATGTCTCTCATCATACTCTCTCTCTCTCTCTCTCTCTCTCTCTCTCTCTCTCTCTCTCTCTCTCTCTCTCTCTCTCCACACCCACTCTTTCTTTTTTTTTTGGGGGGGGGTTGGTTGATTGGGTTGTCCCCCCCCGCTCTCCATGTTAATGATGAGAGAGGAGAGGAGTCCGGGCCCCCACGTCTAGCATCCCGTAATAAACTGGCAAGTTTCGCCTCTCAATTAAGGGAGGAAAGAGGAAGGGAGGCTGTCGGATGGGGGGGCACTGCCACAGACATGATTCCATTTTCGACTCTTGGATCAGGGGCTGGGTTCGTCCGGGATCAGGGGCTGGGTTCGTCCGGGATCAGCGGCTGGGTTCGTCCGGAATCAGGGGCTGGGTTCGTTAGGGATCAGGGGCTGGGTTCGTCAGGGATCAGGGGCTGGGTTCGTCCGGGATCAAGGGCTGGGTTCGTCAGGGATTAAGGGCTGGGTTCGTCAGGGATCAATGGCTGGGTTCGTCAGGGATCAGGGGCTGGGTTCGTCAGGGATCAGGGGCTGGGTTCGTACGGGATCAGGGGCTGGGTTCGTCCGGGATCAATGGCTGGGTTCGTCAGGGATCAGGGGCTGGGTTCGTCAGGGATCAGGGGCTGGGTTCGTACGGGATCAGGGGCTGGGTTCGTCCGGGATCAGGGGCTGGGTTCGTCCGGGATCAGGGGCTGGGTTCGTCAAGGATCAGAGACTGAGTTCGTCAGGGATCAGGGGCTGGATTCGTCAGGGACCAAGGGCTGTGTTCGTCGATGATGAGAGACTGGGTTCGTCAGGGACCAAGGGCTGGGTTCGTCGATGATGAGAGACTGGGTTCGTCCGGAATCAGGGGCTGGGTTCGTCCGGCACACACACACACACACACACGCTACCCAAAGTGGGACTTTCCTGTCCATCTTGCCATCTATAATAAGTTTGGGTAGAGGACCGGCGGGTGTGTGGGGGGGTGTAGGTTGTCAAAGCCCTGGGGCTGGCTACACCCTCGTCATACAATGCTCCTGTGTAGCGTAGGATGCAAGTTCTTTCGCCAGTGTCACTCCCTTTACACACCTACCTCCTTCCCAAACCAGAGTCTTCGTGACGTTGTTTATCATCTTTTGAAACTGTGTTGAATTACGTTAGGCTGGTCAATTTCCCCCCCCCCCCCAGCAGCAGCCCCCCAGCCCCCCCTCTCCCCCCACACCATGACCAACCCCCTCCTCCCCCTCCCCCTTCCCGACACCGCCCGTCTCTCATGGAATCTCATGAACTCATTTCCTTCCCAGGATGTGAAAAACAGACTCAAGAGAGAGAGGGAGGTTTCCATCTATGCAACCTCGTAACCCATTTTCTCTTTTTAAAAGAAATTGAATTTAAGGGGGTTCCCATTTTTTTTTTTATATACTTCTTGATGACTCCCAGTTTCTATCCAGATGAAGAACTTCAAACAACAGGATTGCGTGTCCTCATGCCTCCTCCTCACACCCACTGTAGACGTAGAGGATCGCCTCCCTCCCAACCTCATGTCTCCTCCTCACACCCCACACTGCTCGTAATCTACTCACACTCACCTCTCACTCATATTTCTCTTCTCCCTACTTGAAGAAGAAGAAGCCCTTGTGTGTGTGTGTGTGTGTGTGTGTGTGTGTGTGTGTGTGTGTGTGTGTGTGTGTGTGTGAGTGCGTGGGTGCGCGGTGACCAGAATCTCTTCTTTTCATCTTTTGAGCACCACACACCGTAATCGCCAACTCACAAGAACTGCAGAACAAATGTGGGTGCCAGAAACCGTTACTCCGCTGCTCACAATGGCTCTGTGGCTTTTGTGAGGCGGTGAGGAGGGTGTCTGGTGCTCACAGGACCATTGTGAGCGCCATACACCCACCTCACTAGCTCACAACAGCCACAAAACCATCGTGAGCACCATACACCTTCTTCAATGGCTCTCAAGAGCCACAGAAGCATTGTGAGCACCATATAACCTCCTCACTGGCTCACAAGAGCCACAGAACCATTCATTGTAATCACCACACACCCTCCTCACAAACTCAGAACAGCCAGAGAACCATTGTGAGCACCATACACCCCCTCCTCACCAGCTCACAACAGCTCCAGAACCATTGTAGGCACCATACACACCCTCCTCACTGACTCACAACAGCCACAGAACCATTGTGAGCAGCGAGGACTCACAGGGGCGTTAATGGACTGCCAGTAGAGAGCCCAGGGGGCCCCAAACCCTGGTGTGCTCAGCTGAGGTTAAGGACACACGAGCACAGGGGTTCATTACAGAGGGCCCGTCGGTGTTGGGGTCCCCCCGTCACCTCCTTCATTACTGCCTGAACTTGTGCAGTGATGCCGTGTTTGACCAGTGCAGCTGTTAACCTGCTGCCTGCCTGCTTGATCCATGCAGCTGTTAACCTGCTGCCTGCCTGATTGGTCCATGCAGCTGTTAACCTGCTGCCTGATTGGTCCATGCAGCTGTTAACCTGCTGTCTGCCTGCTTGATCCATGCAGCTGTTAACCTGCTGTCTGCCTGCTTGATCCATGCAGCTGTTAACCTGCTGTCTGCCTGCTTGATCCATGCAGCTGTCAACCTGCTGCCTGCCTGCTTGATCCATGCAGCTGTCAACTTGCTGCCTGCTTGATCCATACAGCTGTTAACCTGCTGCCTGATTGACCCATGCAGCTG
Source organism: Panulirus ornatus (assembly GCF_036320965.1). Lineage (NCBI taxonomy): Eukaryota > Metazoa > Arthropoda > Malacostraca > Decapoda > Palinuridae > Panulirus > Panulirus ornatus. Next base: position 94,538,912 of record NC_092225.1, read on the forward strand.
TCAACCCGCTGCCTGCTTGATCCATGCAGCTGTCAACTTGCTGCCTGCTTGATCCATGCAGCTGTCAACCCGCTGCCTGCTTGATCCATACAGCTGTTAGCCTGGTCCTTAGGGGACAGGGCCACTGCCTGCATGACCCATGCAGCTGACAACCTGCTCCCTGGAGGGAGGGAGGAGAGGCAGCTGGCTGCTGCATGACCCATGTGGTTACCCGCAAGACATTCCGTCATGCACTCGTGTTAGCCATCTGGTTCATGCAGGTGGAGCGCCTGGCCCCCTTCATCACCGCCCGGAGCTTGGACAACCAAGCGTGAGATACAGTCACACACACACACACACACACATACACACACACACACACACACACACACACACACACACACACACACACACACACATACACACACACACACACACACACACACATACACACACATACACACACACACACACATACACACACACACACACACACACACATAACTCTACTGAACCCTGCCGCTACATGAGAGTACAGCCGGGTCACAGGAATACAGTCTGACTGTAATATGTAGGTATAACATCTCATCAAACCTTGGGATGTGGATGTTCTTCAGCAAAGCTTACGTGAACCAAAGCTTAGCTGGGTAAGAAAGGAAGGTGTTCGTTTACTATAGACTAGGGACCTGTATTGTGGTTAGAGGGGGCTGTGCGAATACACTTCATGTAATCTATGTAATGTGGGTACAGTCGTCTAGGCAATACTGTATCTCTCGCTAAGCCTGGAGGGAGGAGGAGGAGGAGGAGGAGGAGGAGGAGGAGGTGGGTGGAGGAGGTGGGTGGAGGTGGTGGGCCTGGAGTAATGGCTTGTGCCTTAATGAAGAACTTAATGCTGGGAGCAGGAGACAGCTGGTGTTGAAGACGTGGAGTCTCAGGCCACCAGCAAGAGCCAGGTCAGTAGAAGCAGCAAGCCAGGTCACCAGCAGCAAGTGCCAGGTCACCAGCAGCAAGTGCCAGGTCACCAGCAGCAAGTGCCAGGTCACCAGCAGCAAGCCAGGTCAGTAGAAGCAGCAAGCCAGGTCACCAGCAGCAAGAGCCAGGTCACCAGCAGCAAGAGCCAAGTCACCAGCAGCAGCCAGTCCACCAGCAGCAGCCAGGTCACCAGCAAGAGCCAGGTCACCAGCAGCAAGAGCCAGGTCACCAGCAGCAAGCCACGTCATCAGTAGCAAGCCAGGTCACCAGCAGCAGAAGCCAGGCCACCAGCAGCAAGCCAGGTCACCAGCAGCAGCCAGGTCACCAGCAGCAACCCAGGTCACCAGCAGCAGCCAAGCCACTAGCAGCAGCCAAGCCACCAGCAGCAGTAAGCCAGGCCACCAGCAGCAAGCCAGGTCACCAGCAGCAAGAGCCAGGTCACCAGCAGCAAGTGCCAGGTCACCAGCAGCAAGTGCCAGGTCATCAGCAGCAAGTGCCAGGCCACGAGCAGCAAGAGCCAGGTCACCAGCAGCAAGCCAGGTCACCAGCAGCAAGAGCCAGGTCACCAGTAGCAGCCAGGTCACCAGCAGCAAAAGCCAGGTCACCAGCAGCAAGAGCCAGGTCACCAGCAGCAAAAGCCAGGTCACCAGCAGCAAGAGCCAGGTCACCAGCAGCAAGTGCCAGGTCACCAGCAGCAAGTGCCAGGTCATCAGCAGCAAGTGCTAGGCCACGAGCAGCAAGAGCCAGGTCACCAGCAGCAAGCCAGGTCACCAGCAGCAAGAGCCAGGTCACCAGCAGCAGCCAGGTCACCAGCAGCAAAAGCCAGGTCACCAGCAGCAAGAGCCAGGTCACCAGCAGCAAAAGCCAGGTCGCCAGCAGCAAGGGCCAGGCCACAAGCAGCAAATGCCAGGTCACCAGCAAGAGCCAGGTCACCAGCAGCAGCCAAGCCACCAGCAGCAACCAGGCTAACAGAACAGCCAGGCTAACAGAACAGCCAGGCTAACAGAAGAGCAGCAGCAGCAGGACGTGACACAGATTCCACCATTACAAGGAAACAGAGCGAGACACAGCGAGTGTAGCAGCAGGACGTCAACACCACGACGGTCGGGACGACGTACACAAGTGATGCGCTCACTGGAACGCGGGTCTTCTGCCACGTAAACTGGAAAGATGGAGACTTGAACATTGCCCGGACGCCCTGGCTCGTCACGGGTCGACGAATGGGGTTAGATACGTCGTATGTACAACACACACGTCATATATACAACACACACGTCGTATGAACAACACACACGTCATATATACAACACACACGTCGTATATACAACACACACGTCATACATACAACACTCACGTCGTATATACAACACACACGTCGTATATACAACACACACGTCATACATACAACACACACGTCGTATGAACAACACACACGTCATATATACAACACACACGTCGTATATACAACACACACGTCATATATACAACACTCACGTCGTATATACAACACACACGTCGTATATACAACACACACGTCATATATACAACACACACGTCGTATATACAACACACACGTCATATATACAACACTCACGTCGTATATACAACACACACGTCGTATATACAACACACACGTCATACATACAACACACACGTCGTATGAACAACACACACGTCATATATACAACACACACGTCGTATATACAACACACACGTCATATATACAACACTCACGTCGTATATACAACACACACGTCGTATATACAACACACACGTCATATATACAACACACACGTCGTATATACAACACACACGTCATACATACAACACACACGTCATATATACAATACACACGTCGTATATACAACACACACGTCGTATATACAACACATGTCGTATATACAACACACACGTCATATATACAACACACACGTCATACATACAACACACACGTCGTATATACAACACACACGTCATACATACAACACACACGTCATATATACAATACACACGTCGTATATACAACACACACGTCGTATATACAACACATGTCGTATATACAACACACACGTCATATGTACAACACACACGTCATATATACAACACACACGTCATATATACAACACACACGTCATATATACAACATACACGTCATATATACAACACACACACAAAAAGTAACTAGACACGAAGAAAAAAAAGGGGTGAATTGATGAATGATATAATTTCTTTATCTTTTCACGGCTTCAAAGATAAGAGATCAAAAGGTGATAAAAGTATTTTCGTGGCGGAAGACAGAAACAAAAAGTTGATTTGGTCAGAAGGGATCCAGTTCATCTCTCTCTCTCTCTCTCTCTCTCTCTCTCTCTCTCTCTCTCTCTCTCTCTCTCTCTCTCTCTCTCTCCCCCGAGGGTGCACTAAAAATTACGATCATATTCAGGGAAGTCATCCATCAAATTAGCCAGGCCGGGAGCTGCCTCTACTTCACCCTCACCTCCTTTACCTCCGCCAGCGGTAATATATACCCTGCTATCTCCCACCACCACACCCCCGCTATCTTCATCATCATCCCGCTATCTCCCACCACCACACCCCCGCTATCTTCATCCCGCTATCTCCCATCATCTCCCCGCTATCTTCATCATCATCCCGCTATCTCCCACCATCCCTCCGCTATCTCCCTCACACCCCCGCTATCACCATCCCGCGATCTCCCACCACACCCCTGCTATCATCATCATCCCGCTATATCTCCCCCCCCCCCCACACCCGCTATCTTCGCCCCTGTCTCTGGAAACCGCTAACTTCACCTCCCCCCCCACCACAGAGCCACACCTCTTATCTCCCGTATGTGCCCAGCGACTTCACTGTGGCTATAGCAATCCACGTCATCATATTCTGGACAGCGGTACCCCATACATAACGAACATTCTGTGGCTCTAGTTAGCCTTACGAAATGAGACGACCCTCCCCCCTCACACCTTCCGTATAATGCCCTCTAACTCCTTCCACTGGTTACGTTATCAGTCCTCACCTACATAACGAAGACCGTGTCCATCAGGAGTGTTTGAGACAGCGTCATCAAACTGACTCAGAACATCCTCTACTTGAGACAACGTCATCAAACTGACTCAGAACATCCTCTACTTGAGACCACGTCATCAAACAGACTCAGAACATCCCCTACTTGAGACAACGTCATCAAACTGACTCAGAACATCCTCTGTTTGAGACCACGTCATCAAACTGACTCAGAACATCCTCTACTTGAGACAACGTCATCAAACTGACTCAGAACATCCTCTGTTTGAGACCACGTCATCAAACTGACTCAGAACATCCTCTATTTGAGACAACGTCATCAAACAGACTCAGAACATCCTCTACTTGAGACCACGTCATCAAACTGACTCAGAACATCCTCTACTTGAGACAACGTCATCAAACAGACTCAGAACATCCTCTATTTGAGACAACGTCATCAAACAGACTCAGAACATCCTCTACTTGAGACCACGTCATCAAACTGACTCAGAACATCCTCTACTTGAGACAACGTCATCAAACTGACTCAGAACATCCTCTATTTGAGACAACGTCATCAAACAGACTCAAAACATCCCCTACTTGAGACAACGTCATCAAACAGACTCAGAACATCCTCTATTTGAGACCACGTCATCAAACTGACTCAGAACATCCCCTACTTGAGACAACGTCATCAAACAGACTCAGAACATCCTCTATTTGAGACAACGTCATCAAACAGACTCAAAACATCCCCTACTTGAGACAACGTCATCAAACTGACTCAGAACATCCTCTACTTGAGACCACGTCATCAAACTGACTCAGAACATCCTCTACTTGAGACCACGTCATCAAACTGACTCAGAACATCCTCTACTTGAGACCACGTCATCAAACTGACTCAGAACATCCTCTACCAGTGTGATCGTATGGTCATCCTGGGGCTCTTCCGTCAGCGTACCAGATCTGTCTCGGGTCGACCTTGCTCTCCATGATCAGCTCTACACCTGCAGGTCGACGACTCGTCCTACCTGGATAGACGGCAGAACAACAAATTCTCAAACTTAGTCTCCACAATCACCATCCTCGTCTTGAAGCTGTCGTTTCCACCCAAAAACTTGGCCCTCTTCCCCCGGAACGTTCACAGTACTACATAAAAGTAAAACTTTACATTTTAGTATTCTCTTATATCTTCTCTGGCCTTGGGCGTAGACCTGGCCAGGTTCCTGAAGTATTCTAGGTCCATGTTTTGGGTCCAAAGGGTCTTGATCTCCTGAATGAGGCGAGACAGGAAGCAATCCTGACTTTCATCTGGTTCCAGCAGTCCGCGATTGAGTTAAGGACTGGGGAGTTTCCAGGCCACTCCAGCAGTTGAAAGGTTTTTCCCTAAAGATCATTTCATTCCCATTCTAGCCTTATGACAGGGGGGCACTCTATCTTGCACAAAAAATTAAGCATATGAGACTCTAACACCTCAATATACTGTTCTCCATCCATTGCAGTGGTGTTTAGGTAAGGAGCGCAATCCTCCTCTACCCATTGCACCACTAAAACAACCCGCAGATCATCGCACTATCTGCGAAACGTGAGTCATACCGGCTGGTACCCTCCGGCCTCCCCAGCCTTACTCCAGTGTTGCTCATTCCAGGCCTTGTATTTCTTCGTCAGCAGGGGTGTTTCACCGCCCTCACTGTGAAACGTGAGTCATACCGGCTGGTACCCTCCGGCCTCCCCATCCTCCCCTGCCTTACTCCACTGTTGCTCATTCCAGGCCTTGTATTTTTTCGTAAGCAGGGGAGGGAATGTGAAGGTCTTTTTGCAGGCAATGTTGAATGGTTCTTTGAGAGACGTTCCCTCACAGTTTTGGATGACTTTTCTCAAGTCGCGAGGCTGAAATGCGGGGCTGCTTCATTATTTCTCGTCTTAAGGGGTTATCTAGATCTAGAAGTATTCCCTGGGCTACCAGGGATAAGGGTTTAGTGGTGGGATGACGTTGTTAGGGAGGCCACGAGCACTGTCAAACAATCGCCTGATCGTGCGTCTAGACATCTCGTGCACCCATATTTTCTTACTTCCAGGCAAGAATTCGGGCTTTCTCCTCCTTAGAGAGGTAGGGGTGAGCCATCTTGAAGCACAAGTGGAAGAAAGAGAACACCCAGAAAATGAAGTGGCAGTCAAGAGAATTACGAAAGAATATCCTTCCCCTCAAGATAGCCTAAGGCACATTTAGGCGGGTTGCAGGTGTTCACATCGTTAAAAACACGAGTCTAAACGACCAGAACCACTGTGATTTCATCCTAAGAGCGTCACATGCTTATATCTGCAATAAACCATGCATCGCTTTTAAAAATATATGGAGGGTGGACAAGTGCTTTTGTATTTACCCTACATGTTTACCTCCATGGAATCTCCACTGCTTCTGCAGTAACTGAGGCTACAGCGCTTTCCCTCACTGTTCTATCCTATCATCTAAACTCCCTATCGCTTCACTATTTTTCTCAATTCCCACTTTCTGTTTCTCGACACAAAGAGGATACAAAGTCATCTCTCCTTCCCCCTGGGGAGGAAAATGCCCAGTGAACTGCTTCACACAGTCACGACAAGCAAGACTTAGATTCAGGTGACATTTGCCGGTACACTGGGTGTGACCTGACCTGATGGCTTATGGAGACCACACCCACTCGCGGGGAAAAAAAAAGGGGAAAAAAAAGAGAGAGAGAGGTCAACCTCCGCGACTGTAATTTCCACAAGACTTACCGGCGAGAGAAGAAATATAAACTGGATTTTCTCTGGAATGATAAAGTGGTCTCTCAAATCCCCTCTGATTTATTCCACTGGTGGGGGGAAGCTCTGGCTTCCTTCCTTCACCGTGGGGTACACACACACACACACACACACGCGCGCACGCACGCGCCTTCCACCTCTCACGTTATAAAGAAAGAAAAAAAAAACACATCCAGACATTTTGGCACCAGAGGCCAGAGAGATATGTTGACTTTTACACCCTGCGCCGGAGGCGTAAGTCAAAGAGCATATTGGCTTCTCTTCACAATGGTCTCAGAGCAATTTATGTCTCTTTGCTTGCCCTCCGCCACAGTCTGGGCAGCGGAGCTAATAGCGCACCACCTGTCACTAAAGTGTGAACCCATTAATAACCATTAGCAAGGGAGCCCGGCCGCTGGCTGGCTGGCCAGGCAACCGTTGCTAACCCCAGCTCGCTCTCTCTCTCTCCCGAGAGCGGCTTCCACCCTTGTTCCAGGAGGAGTAGCCGCGCTGGAATGCAACATAAGAGAACGGCTTCCAGCCTTCTCCAGGAGTGGCATCGCTGGAACACAACAGAGGAGAGGTTTTCAATCTGTTCCAAGCTGCTACTAGGCAGGGATACAGCATAAAAGTAGCTTCCAGTCTGTTCCAGACAGCAACGCTGGAACATAACAGAACAGCGGCTTTCAGTCTCTTCCAGGGATGGCATCGCTGGAACACAACAGAAGAGCGGCTTCCGTCTGTTCCAGGCGGGTGCGCGGGGAATACAGCACAAAAGCAGCTTCCAGTCTGTTCCAGGCTGCTAGCAACGCTGGAAACATACCAGAGCAGCGGCTTCCAATCTTTTCCAGGGGTGGCATCGCTGGAACCCAATGGAAGAGCAACTTTCACTCTGTTCCATGGAGGGTGACAAAGCTGGATTACGAAAACAGCAGAGTGGCTTCCAGTCTGTTCCAGGAGTGGCAGTTCTGGAGCCCCTGGGTCGACCCATCACTCACACGTGTCACGCGTCGCGCCATCCATAACAATATCAAAACAATCATGTTGACACTCTCAAACTCTGACGTACTTTCACCTTTCTAGATATTTTTTTATAAAAAAAAAAACGTTCTTGTTTATACCACACTTTCCACTCTCGTTCGCGCTGCCTCCAGGATGAAAAAAATAAAATCCTCAGAAGCACTCGAAGTTCTCCCTTATACACCGAAGTCTCCAAACTTCTCAAAGTTCTTGGCCAAGAATTTTACCATAAGTGTTTTAAAACCTCATAAACATCGCGTAAAGCTTTCACAATCTAAAAAGGTCCGCCACATTTTTGGCCTACGTGTGGAGCATCTCATCCACCCAGCCTCCTGCCTCACCAGGTTCACCATCAGTAACCTCTGACCTCTGTAGAGGCTTCAAAGACCACCCCCCTGCCTCATAATCCTATACCACCCCAGGTGCAGAGACCTCCCCTCCTCCATCCCTCCCTTCCTTACAGCCCTACACCAACCCAGGTGCAAAGACCCCCCTCCTTCCTTCCTTACAGCCCTACACCAACCCAGGTGCAAAGAGACCCCCCCTCTTCCCTTCCTTACAGCCCTACACCAACCTAGGTTCAAAGACCCCCCCTCCTCCCTTCCTTACAGCCCTACACCAACCTAGGTTCAAAGACCCCCCCCCTCCCCCACAGCCCTATACCAACCCGGGTGCAAAGACCCCCCCTCCCTTCCTCACAGCCCTACACCAACCTAGGTGCAGAGACCCCCCCCTCATAGCCGTACACCAACCTAGGTGCAAGAACCCCCCCATCCCCTCCCTTCCTCACAGCCCTACACCAACCCAGGTGCAAAGATCCACATCCCTCCCTCACAGCTCTACACCAACCCAGGTGTACTAGCAACATATATACACATTCCTCTCATATACATTTTCCCTCCTGAGCCTGTGTTAAATGATCTGATTAGTTCAACTACCATGAAGGGAAATTACGCGAACCGTTTTGGATGGTGTGTCATATCTCTGCGGTAAGTAAATGTAGCAATTTCCGGTGATAAAATGTTAAAAAAAGAAAAAAAAGAAAAAACAATTGTCGATTATCAAGACACATGGGGCCATTTAATGGGTAATTAAAGGACAGAATATCTGTGTGGAGGGAGGGGGAGAGATGTGTCAGTGAGAGAGAGAGAGAGAGAGAGAGAGAGAGAGAGAGAGAGAGAGAGAGAGAGAGAGAGAGAGAGAGAGAGAGAGAGCTGCCATTAGTTTCGAGTTTTATAATCTTTCTTTTTGCAGTGTCATATAAAAGAGAGAAGTCAGAATTTTGAACAGTGTGTTGGTAGATGGGGGTCAGCTCCGCTTAGTGTGTGCCCTCGCGGTGTCAGGTCACGCCTGCCACCATCTCTGCCACCGTCGCTTTGTGTGTGTGTGTGTGTGTGTGTGTGTGTGTGTGTGTCACTGAACTGGCTTCCACCAGCGCCACTAACAACATGAGAAAGATCAATACCACTTACCCTGGTGTCGCTGGCAACAATCCCTGCCACCACCTAGTGTATGCCTGTACCACCATCGCCTCTACCAACAACCCTTGCCACCATCCAAGGCCACTACAACCCCTCGCCCCTCCAATTCCAACCTCCCTCCCCTCCGAACACCTCCCCCCCTTCCCTTCCCTTCCCTCAAACCCCTCCCTCCTGATTTCTAAAAAGAAAAAATAGATAAATAAATCCAGTTTGGGATTTGATGGCACAAGCTGAGTAAAAAAAAAAAAGAGAGAAAAAAGCAAAAAACAAAAGAGAATCTCCATTTTCCCAGCGCTTAACCCTTCCTCGTGAAGGTGACGACCCCCCCCCCCCCCCCCCACCGGGCCAATGTAGACTTGATTACATCCGCGTATTATGGCGCGCACACCCGCCCTATCTGAGCACAGGATGATGGCCAGTTTATCACTACAGAGGCGAAAGAGTCAAAAAAAAAAAGAAAAGAAAAGAAAAAAAGAAAGAGACACGTCGATGGTGAAGGATGGGTAGACGTGTGGACGTGGGTGTGTGTGCTGGAGGGGCTGGGGGGTAGGGCTTGGGGGGGGCTTGTGGGGAGGGAAGGTGGAGGATATGATCACCTTCCTGACGGAGATGTTGACGAACCCAGCGACGGGACAGAGGAGGAGGAGGAGGAGGAGGAGCTGCTGAGGGAGGGAGGGAGGGAGGGAGGGAGGGAGGGAGGGAGGGAGGGAGGAGGGAGGAGGGAGGGAAGGAGGGAGGAGGGAGGGGCGTCACCAACCAACAGAAGATGATGATGATGATGATGATCCAGCAGCAGCGGCGGGGTGAGGTACACAACCCCCCCACTCCTCCCCCTGGGTTCCTGGAGAGAGGAGGGAGGGAGATCGAGGAGAGGAGAGGGAAGTGTGTGTGTGTGTGTGTGTGTGTGTGTGTGTGTGTGTGTGTGTGTGTGTGTGTGTGTGTGTGTGTATGTGTGTGTGTGTGTGTGTGTCCTGAGCGTGGGGAAGAGATGGGTGATTAACCTCCCCCCCCCCCACGGGACGGTTGTTAGATGAAGGAGAAAGAAATGAAAGTAGATAGACAGGTAGATAATTAGATAGATATATAGATAGATAGATTGATAGATAGATAGAGAGAGGGATAGAGATAGAGATAGATAGATACAGAGAGAGAGAGAGAGAGAGAGAGAGAGAGAGAGAGAGAGAGAGAGAGAGAGAGAGAGAGAGAGAGAGAGAGAGAGAGAGAGGTGGATGTGAGCGGAAGGTAGCGAATATATGAGTGACCGTTCCACACGATGTGTGTGTGTGTGTGTGTGTGTGTGTGAGTGTGTGTGTGTGTGTCTTTTTCTCAGATCCATTCCAGCCACACATCAAACAATGCGTTTCTTTTTCCTCCCTCCTCTCATCCCACCACCAACCACCAACAGCCTCGTTAGAAGACCCAGTCGTCTGTCGCTGAATGACCTGATACTTTTCTAATAGGAGGACGTAAAGGAGGTGGCTGGAGACACTTGAAGATACCAGACTGGACTGGACGATTCCAGTCCAGTCCAGTCTAGTCCAGGTGTGAAAAGACTTCCAGAGCGCCTCTCTCTCTCTCTCTCTCTCTCTCTCTCTCTCTCTCTCTCTCTCTCTCTCTCTCTCTCTTGGCGCGGAGGTGTGGAGACCCAGATCAAAGTCTCGCTACGAATGGATGTTAACGTGAGACACACACACACACACGGACGGACTGCCAGGGAGGGTGAGTGGGTGGGTGAGGCGGTGATGGAACGCTGGAGCATTGAAAGGAACGTAGATGATCATTTCCCCATCAACCATCCAGGTAAAGAAGGAGGTGAGGGGGGGAGCAACGTCATATGGGGAGAGAGAGAGAGAGAGAGAGAGAGAGAGAGAGAGAGAGAGAGAGAGAGAGAGAGAGAGAGAGAGAGAGAGAGAGAGAGAGAGGCGCCGACTGGAGCAAGAAAAAAAAAGAAAAGAAAAGAGGAGGCCGACTGAAAGATGACGATGAAGGGAAGTTTAAGGAAGGAAATATAAAGAAAAAAAAACGATTTTGCTTAGAGTGAAGAAAGAGAGATGTCGGTAACTGCTGAGAGAGAGAGAGAGAGAGAGAGAGAGAGAGAGAGAGAGAGAGAGAGAGAGAGAGAGAGAGAGAGAGAGAGAGAGACGTGTGGGTGTCACCGCTGAGAGATACTTTTGGAAAGAAGGAAATGGAAGGGAAGGGAAGGGAAGGGCCAAGAGAGAGTTGGAGAACCTCAACGAAGATGCGAGGTGGGCGACACTGTCGTACGTACGTGGAGGTGGTTAGTACAGCAGCGGGGCAGGGACGTGTTAGGCTCGTGGTCATAAGATCAAAAATGTCAGGTCACGGACGAGGAAAGTGACGGACGAGGAAAGTGATGGACGAGGAAAGTGACGGACGAGGAAAGTGACGGACGAGGAAAGTGACGGACGAGGAAAGCGACGGACGAGGAAAGTGACGGACGAGGAAAGTGACGGACGAGGAAAGCGACGGACGAGGAAAGTGACGGACGAGGAAAGTGACGGACGAGGAAAGTGACGGACGAGGAAAGCGACGGACGAGGAAAGCGACGGACGAGGAAAGTGACGGACGAGGAAAGTGACGGACGAGGAAAGCGACGGACGAGGAAAGTGACGGACGAGGAAAGTGACGGACGAGGAAAGCGACGGACGAGGAAAGTTACGGACGAGGAAAGCGACGGACGAGGAAAGTGACGGACGAGGAAAGTGACGGACGAGGAAAGTGACGGACGAGGAGAAAACCACGGGAAACTGATGTACATCCAGAGGCCGAGGGCAATGATGATCAAAGAAAACTGGAATTCCAATTTCGTAACAGAAAATGAAAATAGGACCGGAGAAACACAACAAAAATAAAAAACGGGGGGTCATAAGATATACACAACTTTTCTTTTTTCAATTCCATTCGTGGCGAGGGAAAGGAAGATGAAACACACCCCCCCGGCAGATATCACTGCAGAAGATGAAAACAGAATGAATGAATGAATGAATGAATGAAGAAGAATGCACCACCTCCTCCTCCTCCTCCTCCGACCGACCACCCATTCAAGAGACAAATTGGAGAGGCCATAAAAATAGGTGAGGGATGGCCAGTGGGGGGGGCGGCGGCGGGGGACCACCTGGACCTGAGGGTAGGTCAGCAATAGTCGTGAAAAATCTAATACGTGAAGGCAAGAGGGATTTGAAGACTCCATTGAAGGGGGAAAAAAAAACAAATACACATGCATGAAGTAGGGGAAGAGGCCAGAGGACAACTCCAGTATACCAGTGGCCTCTCCATCCAGAAATCCAGGAGGCGTATAATGCTCCAATGTCTGTGCTATAAGCCTCATCAACCCCGCATCTCAGACAGTGCTAAGGCTCCTAACTGCAAGGCTCATAGAACGGAACACCTCAATGTGGAAGATCACTACGAAATGAACATCTGGATCTGGTGGGGGGTGGGGAAGAAAGCGAACTTGACCAGGAGGAAATTAAGAAGAAAGTAACTGATTTATGAGTTAAATTCAGAATAAAGTAACTGATTTATGAGTTAAATTAAGAAGAAAGTAACTGATTTATGAGTTGAATTAAGAAGAAAGTGACTGATTTATGAGTTAAATTAAGAAGAAAGTGACTGATTTATGAGTTGAATTAAGAAGAAAGTAACTGATTTATGAGTTGAATTAAGAAGAAAGTGACTGATTTATGAGTTAAATTAAGAAGAAAGTGACTGATTTATGAGTTAAATTCAGAATAAAGTAACTGATTTATGAGTTGAATTAAGAAGAAAGTGACTGATTTATGAGTTAAATTAAGAAGAAAGTGACTGATTTATGAGTTAAATTAAGAAGAAAGTAACTGATTTATGAGTTGAATTAAGAAGAAAGTAACTGATTTATGAGTTAAATTCAGAATAAAGTAACTGATTTATGAGTTAAATTAAGAAGAAAGTAACTGATTTATGAGTTAAATTAAGAAGAAAGTAACTGATTTATGAGTTAAATGAACGCGTTCCTTTCGTCGAGTATGTGAGGACCTCTCTCGAAATATGAGAATATCAAGATGATCCAAAATAGACGATGCCTGGGAGGGAGAGAGAGAGAGAGAGAGAGAGAGAGAGAGAGAGAGAGAGAGAGAGAGAGAGAGAGAGAGAGAGAGAGAGAGAGAGAGAGAGGCTGATCAGGCAGCCACATCCCACCTGACAGTGACAACCCGCGCCCCTTAATGGGAGGGCGCGGGGGGGGGGGGGGGGCGGCTCCTCGAGTCTGGCTGGAGTAATGGGTAATGGAGTTAGGCAGGGCTCTACCCTCCCTGCCTCCCCAATTGTTCGAGGTGTGTACACACACACACACACACACACACATACACACACACACACACACACACACACATACACACACACACACACACACACACACACACACACACACATACACACACACACACACACACACACACACACACACACACATACACACACACACACACACACACACACACATACACACACACACACACACACACACACACACACACACACACGCACACGCACACAGGCGTGAAGGGTAGTCAGAGAAGCGTCTTTAGGGCTCGACAAAGGAATGGGAGATGGAAAGGGGGGGAGAACTAACCCGGAGCAGTGGACAGATGGGCTGATGTGAAAGGTCTTTGCCAACGGCGCTTACGAGGGTCATCTTGGAATGGTAGATTTAGGCAGTTGATATCAAGCGTTCTTCGGCATGGGGTGGAAGGGGGAGGTGGGGGGTGGGGTGGGGGGGATTAAGGACATACGCAGAACGACACAAAAAAAGAAAATGGGAATGACGAAGAAGAAAAAGAGCAGAGGAACTATGAATATCGTCAGTAAAAAAGAAGAAAAAAATGAAACACTGGAAGGTGAAACATAGTTCAGGCAATTTTGTGTGTGTCGTATCTGGCGGTCGAGGCACACACACCGTAGCCACAGTGTGAGAATCAAGACTGTGGGATCAGAGTGAGGGAGGAGGGGGGGAGGAGATATGGAGGAAGCAGAATTTAAACAACGATTCAAAAAAGAAAAATAAGATGAAAAAGAAAAAGGGGGACTGAGCGCTCAAGGGCAAGCTTATATAAAACTTACCCTCGAGAGAGAGAGAGAGAGAGAGAGAGAGAGAGAGAGAGAGAGAGAGAGAGAGAGAGAGAGAGAGAGAGAGAGAGAGGGATTACATAATGGAATTCCTCTTTAACGATAAATTGGTTATCAGATCTCTATAATCTTAGTGCGCACACTGGAGAGCATCTCTGGCTTCGCTTCCCCCAGTCAGTAGAGGAACAAAAGGAGTTTTGCTTTCCTTCCCCATGAATAGGGAGGAGGAGGAGGAGGAGGAGGAGGAGGAGGAGGAGGAGGAGGAGGAGTAGGAGGAGGAGGAGGAGGGAGGATAGGCATGTTCCACCTCTCATGTCAAGCAACAAACTTCAATCCTTTTTCTTTATTTTTCTTTTTTTGGCACCAGAGAGAGAGAGAGAGAGAGAGAGAGAGAGAGAGAGAGAGAGAGAGAGAGAGAGAGAGAGAGAGAGAGAGAGAGAATGTATACTGACTTCTACCCCTGTGGTGGAGGTGTAAGTCAAAAAGCATGGCGTATTGGCTTCCCCCTATCACAACGCAGTCTTGAGGCAGTCTTATGTCTCTTGGCTTCCCCACCCTCTCTCGCCACAGGCCTGGGCCGGCAAGAGCACTGGCAGCGCCGCCTCCCTAGACCGTGTGAACCCACTGATAAACATTAGCCATAGAGCTGGACTTTATCATGGGCCACAGAGCCGTTATAGCTAGCCAAGTAACCATTATCCCGACCCCTCCCTCACTCTCTCTCTCTCTCTCTCTCTCTCTCTCTCTCTCTCTCTCTCTCTCTCTCTCTCTCTCTCTCTCTCACCACAACACCAGAGAGGATCCAACCCATTTACCTACTCAAAGATTCAGGAGGGTTTGTGTGCAACGTTAATGTATACGATGAAACGCTGATGGGGTGTAATATTCTGGGTGAGTGACTCGCGTTAGCATAGCGGAAGAGCGAATCCCGCTCCTTTTCTGGAACATAACGGAAGAGAGAGAGGCTTCCAGTCTACTCCAGCAAGCAGCGCTGGAATGCAACGGAAGAGTGGCTTTCAGTCTGTTCCAGGTGGTAGTGCTGGAATACTGGAATGCAACAGATGAGCGGCTTCCAGTCTACACCAGCCGGCAGCGCTGGAAGACAACAGAGGAGTAGCTTCTAGTCTGTTCCAGGTGGTAGTGCTGGAATACTGGAATGCAACAGATGAGCGGCTTCCAGTCTACTCCAGCAAGCAGCGCTGGAATGCAACGGAAGAGTGGCTTTCAGTCTGTTCCCGGTGGTAGTGCTGGAACGCTGGAATACAACATAAGAGCAGCTCCCGCAGTCTGTTCCAGGATTGGCCCCCGCTCTTCCGTTGTGTTCCAGTGCCTCCAGCACGAGTGCACTGGAAGAAGCTCTTCCGTTAGGTTCCAGGACAGCAGCCTGGAAGGAATGGAACCCTTCAGCCTACCCATCACACACACACACGAACACACACACACACACACACACACACACACACACACACACACGTATCGCACCATCCATAACAATATGACAACAATCATATCGACACGCTCAAACCCTGACGTACTTTTCACCTTTAGATTTGGAAACACACACACACACACACACACACACACACACACACACACACAAACACACTCTCTTGTTTATCCCACACTCATCACTCACACTCGCTCTGCCTCCAGTATAAAAGTCCTTCAAAACACTCAAAAGAGTTTCTTCATTTACACCCAAGTCTCCGAGAAACTTCCTGAAAATTCTTCGCTAACGATTTTGCCATGTTTCCTAAGATTCCAAAAGAAGAAAAGAAAACAAAAAAAAAAAGATCATGATATTTTTCATTTCATTTCTCTTCAAAATCTTTCCTCCACAACTTGCTCGCGTGTAAACAATGCGCTCGAGTCACTCTCCCTCCCCCCACCTTTTGAAGGTCACCAGTGGTTTTCATTTTTTTTTCCCCTGGTCTGACCTCTGACCTCTGACCTGCGCAGGACTTTCAGAATTTTTCCAAAGGCATCCCTCACGGGCCTACACCGTGGCAAAGTGACCGCGGGAGAGAGAGAGAGAGAGAGAGAGAGAGAGAGAGAGAGAGAGAGAGAGAGAGAGAGAGAGAGAGAGAGAGAGAGAGAGAGTGCATTCATATCCCGTTCTCAATTTAATGACTTAATTAGCCCAATTACCATGCAGGGGAAGTTACAAATAGTTTCAAAGTGCTTTTGTCATACCTCCATACTAATTAATTAACCGTACCCACCCCTCCCCCCCGTGATGAGATGCTGGAATATCTTAGAAGAAAAAGAAGGATGAAAAGGACGATTCATGAAGACGGACGTAGACACATCGAACGCTTGATGAGGGAACACCATGTCTGCGGAGGACAGATATGATGATGGGGAAAGAAATGGGTTCGCCATCGCTTTGATGATTATGGCTCTTTCTTTCCCCCTTCCCCCCCTTCCCCCATTCCCTCCCTCATTAAGTCGTCTGAATTTCGACACCACAGTGAAGGCGGAGGAAGCCAGGTCACCACCCACCCACCCACCGACTCACCTCCTCCCACCCACCCACGGGTGTGCCTTTCTAATACGTGTCATCAATGAAGAAAACTTTTAAGATTATGAGACGTCACACCTATGCATCATCGCAGCTTGATATATATATATATATATATATATATATATATATATATATATATATATATATATATATATATATATATATATATATATCCAAGGTAAGAAGCCTCTGGACGATAGATTAATGTAGGTAAGGGAAGTCGGCAAAGTTAGATCGGTAACTTCGGGACAAGAATTGGCTGTGAGGGTTGAGCGAGCCAGTTGGGCCTGGGCAGGAGGCGGTCCTGGTGTGTTCAGGCGCAGGACTGGACAACGAGGTGAAAGAGGTTGTGGTGCTGGTGGTGGTGGTGGTGGACTTACTTACTTGGTGCTGTTGATTTTGTGTCCAAGTCCTCTGCATCATCACAGCAAAGTTCTTCTTCTTCCTCTCCCTCCTCACCCACCACCCATTGTTGGCACATCTCTGTGTTGCCCCTGCAAGGTGCTGCTGCTGCTGCTGTTGATGTAACATGTTGTAACATGGTACTATGCATGTACGCGTGCAGACAGGGTCGTCGACGCAGGCAAGCAAGGCAGTAGTAATGTGTCGGAGTCTCTGCGTGGCTAAGGTGAAGGGGTGTGGAATTTTGTGATGTACGGCTTGTCAATGATAATAATATATATATATATATATATATATATATATATATATATATATATATATATATATATATATATATATATATATATATATTCTTTTTCTTTCTTTCAAACTATTCGCCATTTCCCGCGTTAGCGAGGTAGCGTTAAGAACAGAGGACTGGGCCTTTTTTGGAATATCCTCACCTGGCCCCCTCTGTTCCTTCTTTTGCGTGTGTGGACGTGTATGTATATACATGTGTATGGGGGTGGGTTGGGCCATTTCTTTCGTCTGTTTCCTTGCGCTACCTCGCAAACGCGGGAGACAGCGACAAAGCAAAATTTAAAAAGAAATAATATATATATATATATATATATATATATATATATATATATATATATATATATATATATATATATATATATATATATTTGATTTGTATGACCCAGTTGTGGTGGTGTTGATGATGATACATGTACTGTACCAGTACCAAGGTCAGGGTAGGAGGCTTCCGTGATGCCTCAGGGACGTTGTCTGGTGCCTCTCACTCGCTCACTGCCTCCGCCAACGTAGTCTAGTGCCTCTCACTCATTCACTCACTGCCTCCGCCAACGTAGTCTGGTGCCTCTCACTCACTCACTCACTGCCTCCGCCAACGTAGTCTAGTGCCTCTCACTCACTCGCTCACTGCCTCCGCCAACGTTGTCTGGTGCCTCTCACTCACTCACTGCCTCCGCCAACGTAGTCTAGTGCCTCTCACTCACTCGCTCACTGTCTCCGCCAACGTAGTCTAGTGCCCCTCACTCACTCGCTCACTGTCTCCGCCAACGTAGTCTAGTGCCTCTCACTCACTCGCTCACTGCCTCCGCCAACGTAGTCTAGTGCCTCTCACTCACTCGCTCACTGCCTCCGCCAACGTTGTCTGGTGCCTCTCACTCACTCATTGCCTCCGCCAACGTAGTCTAGTGCCTCTCACTCGCTCACTGCCTCCGCCATCGTAGTCTAGTGCCTCTCACTCACTCGCTCACTGCCTCCGCCATCGTAGTCTAGTGCCTCTCACTCGCTCACTGCCTCCGCCATCGTAGTCTAGTGCCTCTCACTCGCTCACTGCCTCCGCCATCGTAGTCTGGTGCCTCTCACTCGCTCACTGCCTCCGCCATCGCAGTCTAGTGCCTCTCACTCACTCACTACCTCCGCCAACGTAGTCTGATGCCTCTCACTCACTCACTGCCTCCGTCAAAGTAGTCTGGTGCCTCTCACTCACTCACTGCCTCCGCCATCGCAGTCTGGTGCCTCTCACTCACTCACTGCCTCCACCATCGTAGCCTAGTACCTCTCACTCACTCACTCACTGCCTCCGCCAACGTAGCCTAGTGCCTCACTCACTCACTGCCTCCGCCATCGTAGTCTAGTGTCTCTCACTCACTCACTGCCTCCGCCAACGTAGCCTAGAGCCTCTCACTCACTCACTGCCTACGCCATCGTAGTCTGGTGCCTCTCACTCACTTACTGCCTCCGCCAACGTAGCCTAGTGCCTCTCACTCACTCACTGCCTCCGCCAACGTAGCCTAGTGCCTCTCACTCACTCACTGCCTACGCCATCGTAGTCTGGTGCCTCTCACTCACTTACTGCCTCCGCCAACGTAGCCTAGTGCCTCTCACTCACTCACTGCCTCCGCCAACGTTGCCTAGTGCCTCTCACTCACTCACTCACTGTCTCCTGTCAGCCATGTTGTCCTGACACTTGCTCTGTCTGTCTGTCTCTGTCTGTCGTCCAGGACAGACTGGTGTCGTCGACCAGCTGGTCACCTGGTCATGTCCGGCACTCTCCATAGTCACCAGGTGGGTTCGATCCCATGACTGGGGTAATGATGGTGAGTCACCACACGTGGCTTCGTCCCCACGATCGAGTTAATGGTGAGTCACCACGTGTCTTCGTCCCCACGATGGAGTTAATGGTGAGTCAACACGTGGCTTGTCCCCACGATCGAATTAATGGTGAGTCACCACGTGTCTCCGTCCCCCCCCCCCCCCGCGACTGGGGGTCACGATGGTGAGTCACCAGAGCTCAGCGTCACCGTGTTTGTCCACTGGTGAACACGTGTATCACCCCCAGAGGCGGGCGCCCCCCCCCCTTAACCTAGGGTCTTTCATTCTAACTTCACACACACACACACAAACACACACACACACACACACACACACACACACACACACACACACACACACACACACACACACACACACACACACACGTCGATATCACACGACAATGATGGAGAAATCATTGAATTACTCCAACACCGCTCACTGTATAACAGTATGGGAATGTATATAGTCAAATAGTCGAGCTGGATTGTATAATGAAATATCTAATATTCATTTCGAATATTCATGAATACTCTTATTACTTCAAGGTTCACGAATACTCTTATTACTTCAATATTCATGAATACTCTTATTACTTCAATATTCATGAATACTTTTATTACTTCAATATTCATGAATACTTTTATTACTTCAATATTCATGAATACTTTTATTACTTCAATATTCATGAATACTCTTATTACTTCAATATTCATGAATACTTTTATTACTTCAATATTCATGAATACTTTTATTACTTCAATATTCATGAATACTCTTATTACTTCAAGGTTCACGAATACTCTTATTACTTCAATATTCATGAATACTCTTATTACTTCAATATTCATGAATACTTTTATTACTTCAATATTCATGAATACTTTTATTACTTCAATATTCATGAATACTCTTATTACTTCAATATTCATGAATACTCTTATTACTTCAATATTCATGAATACTTTTATTACTTCAATATTCATGAATACTTTTATTACTTCAATATTCATGAATACTCTTATTACTTCAATATTCACGAATACTCTTATTACTTCAATATTCATGAATACTTTTATTACTTCAATATTCATGAATACTCTTATTACTTCAATATTCATGAATACTGTAATACAACCATCTCTGCCAACACTTACAATTACCACCAGTATTTCTACCACCATCCAACTGCAATCCTCTCTGCCAACACCTACTACTGCCATCATTTCTACCACCAACTCCTCGCAATCACTCCTGCTGCCACCCTTACCACCCACCACCTCTGCCAACACACATTACCAACACTCCCTAAAAAAAAGCAACACCCACTCCCCTGCCAACAGTCCCCCCTAGCCGGGGGGGGGGGGGGGGAGGAGCCACGCTATCTTAATCTGTTATCTTATCTGCTATCTTTCCTATCACCCCAACCACCACCCTCCCTCCCCCATCAATCAAGTAAAAGAAAAACAAACAAACAAACAAACACGAAGAAAAGAAAAATCAATTAATGTGGGCATTTTAATGACGCAGATGAAGACTTATGTGAGCGATGGAAGGGGTGATGATGGGGAAGACGGAGGAGGAGGACAGACAACCCATTTCTCTCTCCCCCTCCCATTTCCCCCTCCTCACCCCCTGAAGCCTTGCCCCTGGGAGACTCCTGTATAGTGAGCACTCACTTATACCAGACATTACGGTGCACACACACACACACACACACACACTGCTGCGCCCCATCACATACAGCCAGCCCCTGGTGCACTGTGCACGTGCTGAAGGGGTGAGCCCAGTTCCTAGCCCTTCCTCTCTCTCTCTCTCTCTCTCTCTCTCTCTCTCTCTCTCTCTCTCTCTCTCTCTCTCTCTCTCTCTCTCTCAGCTAAAATGCCACCTTCTCTATACCATCCCCGCCCCCCCCCGCCCCTGAGGGCTGCCCCTCACTCTCGCCCCATCGCCTCCCTTACCCCCTGACTGAGCACCCCCCTTTGCTGCCCTATTGCCTCGCACAGCCTCCACGACTAACACAGCTTCCACACCAGTTTACCACGAAAGGCAATATATATATATATATATATATATATATATATATATATATATATATATATATATATATATATATATATATTGCAAAGGATCAAAATCTTGCGCGTGATCAAGTATATTCCTATGAGTCCACGAGGAAAATGAAACACGATAAATTCCCAAGTGCACTTTCGTGTAATAATCACATCATCAGGGAAGACGCAAGAAATATAACAGTCAGCTGATATACGGCGAAGAGACGTAGCGAGGACGCCCTTGGGTAAACAAGTGACAGCCCGAGCGGAGGTCGAGTGCGTCCAGGACTGAGAACGGGCGAATCATAAAACTTATCATGTGGGCAAGAAGGGGACCTGTTGACACATCTATATACTCCTTCTTTTCTCCTGATGTTGAAACGACCATTATCGCCTCGTTGACTTCCACCTGACGCCTTCCTCTGGTCAAAGTCAAACATCTTGGGCTTCCACGAACGCTGAAGGTTGGGTCTGGGAGCCATGGAGCCAGCCAGGAGCCAACCAGCCAGCCAACCAGCCAGCCAGCCAGCCAACTAGCCAGCCAGCCAGCCAACCAGCCAGCCAACCAGCCAGCCATCCAGCCAACCAGCCAACCAGCCAGCCAGCCAGCCAGCCAACCAGCCAGCCAGCCAGCCAGCCACCAGCCAGCCAGCCATCCAGCCAACATCATCTGAGGACAAATTTCCTCACCACAGACAGCCACCTTATCTCACTGGTCTCGCTACACTGCCACTATAAGGACGTGCAAACGCCGACCTCTCCCTCCCTCTCACTCTCCCTCCCTCTCACTCACTTCCTCCCTCCCTCATCGCCAGCAGCTCCTGGCTGGTCAATACGCGGCAGGCCTCTGACCGTTCCAGGTTCGTCTCCCGCCATGCACGGGTCCCTCAAGGTAACAGACGGGGACCCTACCTACCTACCACCTCCTCCTCCGCCTCCTCCAGGTGAGGCCGACCTCATCACGGTGTGTTTGTGTGTGTGTGTGTGTGTGTGTGTGTGTGTGTCTGGGGCCAGTACAGACTCGTGCGTTCTGGGGGAGGCGGTGGGGGGAAATTTTCATAATTTCCATTTTGTTTAAAGTATCCTCGCCTCTGCTAATCACCGTCCTAATCAAGAAAACTGGAGTTTGTAAGTTGTATTCTGGTTAATGAGTTGCCTCATCACGGCCAATTAAACGCTTTGTGTTACACTCTAACACGGAAGGAAATACAACAACAACAACAACAACAACAACAAATTCATTATCTCCCTCTTCTTTTTATTCCAATTCTGAAACAAAAAAATAGTTTTTCGTCCCCCCCCCCAAAAAAAAAACTTCAGCGACACTTTTTTTTTTTTTAACATATTTTTGAATTTGTTTAAAAATCTCTTCTTCAACTTTCCCTCACACTGATCAAAGCTCAGAGTTCTGAGGGGGATCTCTCAAAGGTTTAGTTGATTAGCAGTGTAAAGTCTTAACGTAATTATATGTGCTTATGACTTTCAATAGCCTTAGTGTCTTACGCATTATTTGTCAAATGTAACCTAACAAAATAACGCTCACCTCGCCTCTCGTGTTGTGGGGGTTAGCTTTGATGACGTTTTGAAATCCACTGGTCGGGGTTCGATCCCCGGCGCGGGCAGATGGCCCACGGTTCACCCAAGCTGTTCATCCTTCCTCCCGTGGGGAGATGAATGCGGACCAACTTGGGCTGGGGTAAAGCGCCACAGCTGTGGCCAGCCTCCGAAAGCTTGTATCTCGGGTGGCCATGTCCAGGGCCACGGCTCCTCATTGACTGACCTGATGAACCTCCTAATGGTGGCCATGTCCGGGGGGCCACGGCCCCTCGCGTGACGGGCTGGCGAACCCAACAAGCGTCTGTCTCACACACTCCTCCTGTCCACTCCTCACTCAGTCTTGGGACAGTGTGATTCCGCCACACACCACGACCTCAGGCAGACGACGTCCACCCGTAGTTGACGATGACACACACACACACACACACACACACATACACACACACACACGGCACCTCAACCACCACCGCCACACACACACACATAGGGCCTCAGCCACCACCGCCCCATCGCTCCATATTGGACCCGGAACTGCACACTCTGGTCATTATCTCTGTTTGC
This sequence comes from Panulirus ornatus, assembly GCF_036320965.1. Classification (NCBI taxonomy): domain Eukaryota; kingdom Metazoa; phylum Arthropoda; class Malacostraca; order Decapoda; family Palinuridae; genus Panulirus; species Panulirus ornatus. Next base: position 94,562,485 of record NC_092225.1, read on the forward strand.
CTCCAAACTACCGGCCCACGAGTCACTATTTGTAAGGGGTTGATGTATCTCTACCCCTCCCTTCAAATCCCCCCGCCCGCCCCACCCTCCCTATGTAAATCATCGGGTCATCCTGCAATTTACGTAAAGCTGGGCGGCAGTTAATTAGATCGTAGCTCGTTAACGACCCTACGTACAGTTTACGCACACATATATGTCGATAACGGTCCACATAGTGATCAGAGGTGGTGAAACACACACACACACACACACACACACACACACACACACACACTTCAAGGCCCGGCCGTAATTAAAATATAGAGAGAATTATGACGAAAAGAGGAAAGACAAGGGAAAATATCTAGGAATTTTGGAGAAAATGGAAAACTTGTCTTTTGAAATGTACCAGGTCATAGTTATTGGGAAAGACATGAGAAGGTAGAGAGTTCCAGAGCTTCGACTTGTAGGTAAGGACACAATTATCAAAACGGCCCACTCTTGAGTCGTCGATGACCATACAATTATCATGAGACGCAGCAGCTTGCCGAGTATTGCGTGGTCTAGCTAGTGGTGGAGGGCACACAAGCAGCCAGCTCTCGGGTGCAAAAACCAAAACAATACCTAAAGAAGAGGGAAAGTGAACCAAAATTGCGGCGTAGGGCAAGGGGGCCAAGTTTGGAAATCAGCCTAGGAGAGCTGATAAGTCGGAGCGCTTTCGTGTCAACTCTGTCAGAGCTAGAACCACCCCAGATGTGACAACAGTATTCCATACAAGGAAGGACCAATCCCATGTTTAAACGGAGCAACTGTTCAGAAGAGAAGAGGTTTCGACATCTACACAGGACACCTAGATTGACAGAGGCAGACTTAGATACTCTCTTGCAATGCTACCCCATGACTAACAGTCGTTCCTTGCTAATTATATCCCTTTGGTTCCTATCCACCACCACACCCGCACCACCTCACCACACCTTCGACTATCTTAACCACGGTACAAGATCCTCCTCACGCCCACATCGCCGCAAGTGTCCCCCAGGGCGATATCATGACGGAGGTTGCATCGCTGAAACCTCACGCAAGGAGAGCGGAGGGTTCCAGTGTGTACGGAGTCGGTGTCGCTGGTGGACGACCGACCGACCGACCGACCACCCGACCGCAGAGCGAGAGGCTGCAACTCCTGTGATTGTCATTTTTGGCGTCAGTCTTGGTGTGAAGTGTGGGGGATGTGTACACTGGTTACTGGCCAGGTCTCGTACCACCAGGTCCCAGGTCTCGTACCATCAGGTCTCCCAGGTCTACCCTCCTCAGGTACGTCTCTCTCTTCTTAGGTTTTCACCCTTCTCCCCAGGTCCGTCCCTCTCCCCCCCCTCCAGGTCCATCTCTCTCCGCAGGTACGTCCTTCTCCCCAGGTCCGTCCCTCTCCCCCAGGTCCATCTCTCTCCCCAGGTCCGTCCTTCTCCCCAGGTCAATTCCTCTCCCCCAGGACCGTCCTTCATCCGAGGTCCGTCTCTCTCCCCGGGTCTCCGTTTTCCTCACCGCAGGCTCGTCCTTCTCCCTAGGTCCGTCCCTCTCCCTAGGTCCGTCCCTCTCCCTAGGTCCGTCCCTCTCCCTCAAGGTCCAACCCTCTCTCCCCAGGGCCGCCCTTCTCCCCAGGTCCGCCGCTCCTCCCTCACCCGTGGTGCTCACCAACGTCAACATTTCAGCCCCCCCGTCACTCAGCTTCTGGTGGTTCGTGTTGGTTCGAATCTTTAGTGAATCTGCTTCACAAGCTTTGCTGGCACATGAACCCCAGACCGTATTGACTTGTTGCATTTCGTTTGCTTCTCAATGTTTACCAATAGCTCTCTCCTTGTGAGGCATAGCTCCAAACACACACACACACACATGCACAAGCACATACATACACACACACAACTTCTGCTCCTCGTCAATCACTCGTTCGATACCTCGCCATGCATCTCGTCCAGGCCATAGCCAAAAACAACTGCAGTATATATGTATGTGTTGTGTATGTATGTGTTGTGTATGTATGTGTTGTGTAGTGTGTGTGTGTGTGTGTGTGTGTGTGTGTGTGTGTGTGTGTGTGTGTGTTTCCCCTGATATCAGACCATCATGAATGATAAGCACTGGATGTGAACTGATGTCTTTCCTTCACTGTACAGGACTTCAATCACCCTCCTGCTTAAGAGGCGCACCAATGCTGTAGCAAGCTCTTGCCGTAAGCAGACTCCTGCTTAAATCAAACTCCTGCTTAAGGTTCACCCTCCTACTTAAGGGGGCGCACCACTGCTGTACCAGGCTCCTGCTCGAAGCAGACTCCTCTTGAAGGTATATATTTATATATATATATATATATATATATATATATATATATCCCTGGGGATAGGGGAGAAAGAATACTTCCCACGTATTCCCTGCGTGTCGTAGAAGGCGACTAAAAGGGGAGGGAGCGGGTGGCTGGAAATCCTCCCCTCTCGTTTTTTTTTGATTTTCCAAAAGAAGGAACAGAGAAGGGGGCCAGGTGAGGATTTTCCCTCTGAGGCCCAGTCCTCTGTTCTTAACGCTACCTCGCAAACGCGGGAAATGGCGAATAGTATGAAAAAAAAAAAAAGAAAAAAAATATATATATATATATATATATATATATATATATATATATATATATATATATATATATATATATATATAAAACTTCACCTGAGTTAAGATGAGCGAAAATAGTTTATATGGCAGATAGGATCACATCTTCACCTGCCGCTTCACAATATATAAGTTCCCATTATCCGTTCCATTACTCTCTGTCTCTTCCTCTTTGTAAACATCTGTTCTGAAATGAAGTAATATCTTCATGTTAACAGCTACCCCCCCCCTCCCTCCAACCCATTTTCTTTCTTCACTGTTCTTATTGAATTCCGACCAAAACTTCATGTAAACAACAGGTCCATGATTTTGAGAGCAGGAGAGAGGGAGAGAGTGAGAGAGAGAGAGAAGAGAGAGAGAGAGAGAGAGAGAGAGAGAGAGAGAGAGAGAGAGAGAGAGAGAGAGAGAGAGAGAGAGAGAGAGAGAGAGAGAGAGAGAGAGAGAGAGAGAGAGAGAGAGAGAAGAGAGAGAGAGAGAGAGAGAGAGAGAGAGAGAGAGAGAGAGAGAGAGAGAGAGAGAGAAGAGAGAGAGAGAGAGAGAGAGAGAGAGAGAGAGAGAGAGAGAGAGAGAGAGAGAGAGAGCTATCCATTGTCCAGCCTTTAATTCCCCTCCCCCTTCCCTCCACACCACCTGTTAAAAAGGCTTCGTGCCTCGCGATTTATTTCCCTTCATCCCTCCCTCCCTCCCAACCACTCCATTCCCCTTCCCCCTCCCCATTCCTCCATTCCTCCCCTTCCCCCCATTTCCCCTTCCTCCCCATTCCCCGGCCCTGGACGCTGCAATTCATCCGGCAACGCTTGAAACAGAAACTGAATAATGAGAAGAATTCATTGTGGTCATACATCAACGACGGTGAGGGGGTGGGGAGGGGGGGGGGGAGCGTCGGATCGCGCCCCAAATGAAAAATTGGGAATCGTGGAATTTCCTCCTCAGCCTTTTACGAAACGAAACGAACGTGTTCTTGCCTGGAGAACATGGGAACGTGTTGTTCTTGGAGAACATGGAAACGTGTTGTTCTTGTTGGAGAACATGGAAACGTGTTGTTGTTGGAGAACATGGAAACGTGTTGTTGTTGGAGAACATGGAAACGTGTTGTTGTTGGAGAACATGGAAACGTGTTCTTGCTGGAGAACATGGAAACGTGTTCTTGCTGGAGAACATGGAAACGTGTTCTTGATGGAGAACATGGGAACGTGTTCTTGCTGGAGAACATGGAAACGTGTTCTTGCTGGAGAACATGGAAACGTGTTCTTGCTGGAGAACATGGGAACGTGTTCTTGCTGGAGAACATGGGAACGTGTTCTTGCTGGAGAACATGGAAACATGTTCTTGCTGGAGAACATGGAAACATGTTCTTGCTGGAGAACATGGAAACGTGTTCTTGCTGGAGAACATGGAAACATGTTCTTGCTGGAGAACATGGAAACGTGTTGTTGTTGGAGAACATGGGAACGTGTTGTTGCTGGAGAACATGGGAACGTGTTCTTGCTGGAGAACATGGAAACATGTTCTTGCTGGAGAACATGGAAACATGTTCTTGCTGGAGAACATGGAAACGTGCTCTTGATGGAGAACAGAGACATGTTGCCCGAGACAGAAACACAGACAGACAGACAGACGGGCAGAAAGACATAGGGTCAAACTGACAAAGAAATGCTTGGGGAAGACAGAGAGATTACGAAAGTCATAGACAAAGAGACAGAAAGTGACAGATGGCTATACAGATGAGACGTATCAATAGACAGATCGAACAAAGGAACGTCTATTAGATATAGACAGAAGACAGTGGGATATACGAGACATGATGATGATATGGCAGTGATACAGGAACAAACAGAAAGACAGTGACCCTAGAACATGAAGACAGTGACCCTAGAACATGAAGACAGTGACCCCAGAACATGAAGACAGTGACCCCAGAACATGAAGACAGTGACCCCCCAGAACATCAAGACAGTGACCCCCCCAGAACAAGAAGACAGTGACCTTAGAACATGAAGACAGTGACCTCAGAACATGAAGACAGTGACCCCCCAGAACATGAAGACAGTGACCTCAGAACATGAAGACAGTGACCTCAGAACATGAAGACAGTGACCTCAGAACATGAAGACAGTGACCCCCTCCAGGTCATGAAGACAGTGACCCCCCAGAACATCAAGACAGTGACCCCCCCAGAACAAGAAGACAGTGATCTTAGAACATGAAGACAGTGACCTCAGAACATGAAGACAGTGACCCCCCCAGAACATGAAGACAGTGACCCTCCAGAACATGAAGACAGTGACCCCCCCAGAACATGAAGACAGTGACCCCCCCAGAACATGAAGACAGTGACCCCCCCCAGAACATGAAGACAGTGACCCCCCCAGAACATGAAGACAGTGACCCCCCAGAACATGAAGACAGTGACCCCCCCAGAACATGAAGACAGTGACCCCCCCAGAACATGAAGACAGTGACCCCCCCAGAACATGAAGACAGTGACCCCAGAACAAGAAGACAGTGACACCCCAGAACATGAAGACAGTGACCCCCCCAGAACATGAAGACAGTGACCCCCCCAGAACATGAAGACAGTGACCCCCCAGAACATGAAGACAGTGACCCCAGAACAAGAAGACAGTGACCCCCCCAGAACATGAAGACAGTGACCCCCCCAGAACATGAAGACAGTGACCCCCCAGAACATGAAGACAGTGACCCCCAGAACAAGAAGACAGTGACCCCCCCAGAACATGAAGACAGTGACCCCCCAGAACATGAAGACAGTGACCCCCCCCCAGAACATGAAGACAGTGACCCCCCCAGAACATGAAGACAGTGACCCCCCCAGAACATGAAGACAGTGACCCCCCCAGAACATGAAGACAGTGACCCCCCCAGAACATGAAGACAGTGACCCCCCCAGAACATGAAGACAGTGACCCCCCCAGAACATGAAGACAGTGACCCCCCAGAACATGAAGACAGTGACCCCCAGAACATGAAGACAGTGACCCCCCAGAACATGAAGACAGTGACCCCCCCAGAACATGAAGACAGTGACCCCCCCAGAACATGAAGACAGTGACCCCCCCAGAACATGAAGACAGTGACCCCCCCAGAACATGAAGACAGTGACCCCCCCCAGAACATGAAGACAGTGACCTCAGAACATGAAGACAGTGACCCCCCAGAACATGAAGACAGTGACCCCCCAGAACATGAAGACAGTGACCCCCCCAGAACATGAAGACAGTGACCCCCCAGAACATGAAGACAGTGACCCCCCAGAACATGAAGACAGTGACCCCCCAGAACATGAAGACAGTGACCCCCCCAGAACATGAAGACAGTGACCCCCCCAGAACATGAAGACAGTGACCCCCCAGAACATGAAGACAGTGACCCCCCCAGAACATGAAGACAGTGACCCTCCAGAACATGAAGACAGTGACCCCCCAGAACATGAAGACAGTGACCCCCCCAGAACATGAAGACAGTGACCCCCCAGAACATGAAGACAGTGACCCCCCCAGAACATGAAGACAGTGACCCCCCCAGAACATGAAGACAGTGACCCCCCCAGAACATGAAGACAGTGACCCCCCAGAACATGAAGACAGTGACCCCCCAGAACATGAAGACAGTGACCCCCCCAGAACATGAAGACAGTGACCCCCCCAGAACATGAAGACAGTGACCCCCCAGAACATGAAGACAGTGACCCCCCAGAACATGAAGACAGTGACCCCCCCAGAACATGAAGACAGTGACCCCCCCAGAACATGAAGACAGTGACCCCCCCAGAACATGAAGACAGTGACCCCCCCAGAACATGAAGACAGTGACCCCCCAGAACATGAAGACAGTGACCCCCCAGAACATGAAGACAGTGACCCCCCCAGAACATGAAGACAGTGACCCCCCCAGAACATGAAGACAGTGACCCCCCAGAACATGAAGACAGTGACCCCCCCAGAACATGAAGACAGTGACCCCCCCAGAACATGAAGACAGTGACCCCCCCAGAACATGAAGACAGTGACCCCCCAGAACATGAAGACAGTGACCCCCCCAGAACATGAAGACAGTGACCCCCCAGAACATGAAGACAGTGACCCCCCAGAACATGAAGACAGTGACCCCCCCAGAACATGAAGACAGTGACCCCCCAGAACATGAAGACAGTGACCCCCCCAGAACATGAAGACAGTGACCCCCCCAGAACATGAAGACAGTGACCCCCCCAGAACATGAAGACAGTGACCCCCTCCAGAACATGAAGACAGTGACCCCCCAGAACATGAAGACAGTGACCCCCCCAGAACATGAAGACAGTGACCCCCCCAGAACATGAAGACAGTGACCCCCCAGAACATGAAGACAGTGACCCCTCCAGAACATGAAGACAGTGACCCCCCAGAACATGAAGACAGTGACCCCCAGAACATGAAGACAGTGACCCCCCAGAACATGAAGACAGTGACCCCCCAGAACATGAAGACAGTGACCCCCCCAGAACATGAAGACAGTGACCCCCCAGAACATGAAGACAGTGACCCCCCCAGAACATGAAGACAGTGACCCCCCCAGAACATGAAGACAGTGACCCCCCCAGAACATGAAGACAGTGACCCCCCAGAACATGAAGACAGTGACCCCTCCAGAACATGAAGACAGTGACCCCCCAGAACATGAAGACAGTGACCCCCCCAGAACATGAAGACAGTGACCCCCCAGAACATGAAGACAGTGACCCCCCCAGAACATGAAGACAGTGACCCCCCAGAACATGAAGACAGTGACCCCCCCAGAACATGAAGACAGTGACCCCCCAGAACATGAAGACAGTGACCCCCCAGAACATGAAGACAGTGACCCCCCCAGAACATGAAGACAGTGACCCCCCCAGAACATGAAGACAGTGACCCCCCAGAACATGAAGACAGTGACCCCCCAGAACATGAAGACAGTGACCCCCCAGAACATGAAGACAGTGACCCCCCAGAACATGAAGACAGTGACCCCCCCAGAACATGAAGACAGTGACCCCCCAGAACATGAAGACAGTGACCCCCCCAGAACATGAAGACAGTGACCCCCCAGAACATGAAGACAGTGACCCCCCCAGAACATGAAGACAGTGACCCCCCAGAACATGAAGACAGTGACCCCCCCAGAACATGAAGACAGTGACCCCCCCAGAACATGAAGACAGTGACCCCCCAGAACATGAAGACAGTGACCCCCCAGAACATGAAGACAGTGACCCCCCAGAACATGAAGACAGTGACCCCCCAGAACATGAAGACAGTGACCCCCCCAGAACATGAAGACAGTGACCCCCCAGAACATGAAGACAGTGACCCCCCCAGAACATGAAGACAGTGACCCCCAGAACATGAAGACAGTGACCCCCCAGAACATGAAGACAGTGACCCCCCCAGAACATGAAGACAGTGACCCCCCCAGAACATGAAGACAGTGACCCCCCCAGAACATGAAGACAGTGACCCCCCAGAACATGAAGACAGTGACCCCCCAGAACATGAAGACAGTGACCCCCCCAGAACATGAAGACAGTGACCCCCCCAGAACATGAAGACAGTGACCCCCCAGAACATGAAGACAGTGACCCCCCAGAACATGAAGACAGTGACCCCCCCAGAACATGAAGACAGTGACCCCCCCAGAACATGAAGACAGTGACCCCCCAGAACATGAAGACAGTGACCCCCCAGAACATGAAGACAGTGACCCTCCAGAACATGAAGACAGTGACCCCCTCCAGAACATGAAGACAGTGACCCCCCAGAACATGAAGACAGTGACCCCCCAGAACATGAAGACAGTGACCCCTCCAGAACATGAAGACAGTGACCCCCCAGAACATGAAGACAGTGACCCCCCCAGAACATGAAGACAGTGACCCCTCCAGAACATGAAGACAGTGACCCTCCAGAACATGAAGACAGTGACCCCCCAGAACATGAAGAGACAGTGACCCCCAGAACATGAAGACAGTGACCCCCCAGAACATGAAGACAGTGACCCCCCAGAACATGAAGACAGTGACCCCCCAGAACATGAAGACAGTGACCCCCCAGAACATGAAGACAGTGACCCCCCAGAACATGAAGACAGTGACCCCCCCAGAACATGAAGACAGTGACCCCCCAGAACATGAAGACAGTGACCCCCCAGAACATGAAGACAGTGACCCCCCAGAACATGAAGACAGTGACCCCCCAGAACATGAAGACAGTGACCCCCCCCAGAACATGAAGACAGTGACCCCCCCAGAACATGAAGACAGTGACCCCCCCAGAACATGAAGACAGTGACCCCCCAGAACATGAAGACAGTGACCCCCCCAGAACATGAAGACAGTGACCCCCCAGAACATGAAGACAGTGACCCCCCCAGAACATGAAGACAGTGACCCCCCAGAACATGAAGACAGTGACCACCCAGAACATGAAGACAGTGAACCCCCAGAACATGACGACAGTGACCCCCCCAGAACATGAAGACAGTGACCCCCCAGAAATGAAGACAGTGACCCCCCAAGAACATGAAGACAGTGACCCCCCAGAACATGAAGACAGTGACCCCCCAGAAACATGAAGACAGTGACCCCCCCAGAACATGAAGACAGTGACCCCCCCAGAACAATGAAGACAGTGACCCCCCCAGAACATGAAGACAGTGACCCCCCAGAACATGAAGACAGTGACCCCCCCAGAACATGAGACAGTGACCCCCCCCCAGAACATGAAGACAGTGACCCCCCCAGAACAAGAAGACAGTGACCCCCCCAGAACATGAAGACAGTGACCCCCCCAGAACATGAAGACAGTGACCCCCCCAGAACATGAAGACAGTGACCCCCCCAGAACATGAAGACAGTGACCCCCCCAGAACATGAAGACAGTGACCCCCCAGAACATGAAGACAGTGACCCCCCAGAACATGAAGACAGTGACCCACCCCAGACCAAGAAGACAGTGACACCCCAGCACATGAAGACAGTGACCCCCAGAACATGAAGACAGTGACCCCCCCAGAACATGAAGACAGTGACCCCCCAGAACATGAAGACAGTGACCCCCAGAACATGAAGACAGTGACCCCCCAGAACATGAAGACAGTGACCCCCCAGAACATGAAGACAGTGACACCCCAGAACATGAAGACAGTGACCCTCCAGAACATGAAGACAGTGACCCCCCCAGAACATGAAGACAGTGACCCTCCAGAACATGAAGACAGTGACCCCCAGAACATGAAGACAGTGACCCCCCAGAACATGAAGACAGTGACCCTCCAGAACATGAAGACAGTGACCCCCAGAACATGAAGACAGTGACCCCCAGAACATGAAGACAGTGACCCCCAGAACATGAAGACAGTGTCCCCCCCAGAACATGAAGACAGTGACCCCCCAGAACATGAAGACAGTGACCCCCCAGAACATGAAGACAGTGACCCCCAGAACATGAAGACAGTGACCCCCCCAGAACATGAAGACAGTGACCCCCCAGAACATGAAGACAGTGACCCTCCAGAACATGAAGACAGTGACCCCCAGAACATGAAGACAGTGACCCCCCCAGAACATGAAGACAGTGACCCCTCCAGAACATGAAGACAGTGACCCCCCCAGAACATGAAGACAGTGACCCCTCCAGAACATGAAGACAGTGACCCCCCAGAACATGAAGACAGTGACCCTCCAGAACATGAAGACAGTGACCCCTCCAGAACATGAAGACAGTGACCCCCCCAGAACATGAAGACAGTGACCCCCCCAGAACATGAAGACAGTGACCCCCCCAGAACATGAAGACAGTGACCCCCCCAGAACATGAAGACAGTGACCCCCCCAGAACATGAAGACAGTGACCCCTCCAGAACATGAAGACAGTGACCCCCCCAGAACATGAAGACAGTGACCCCCCAGAACATGAAGACAGTGACCCCCAGAACATGAAGACAGTGACCCCCCCAGAACATGAAGACAGTGACCCCCCAGAACATGAAGACAGTGACCCCCCCAGAACATGAAGACAGTGACCCCAGAACATGAAGACAGTGACCCCCCAGAACATGAAGACAGTGACCCTCCAGAACATGAAGACAGTGACCCTCCAGAACATGAAGACAGTGACCCCCCAGAACATGAAGACAGTGACCCCTCCAGAACATGAAGACAGTGACCCCCCCAGAACATGAAGACAGTGACCCCTCCAGAACATGAAGACAGTGACCCCCCAGAACATGAAGACAGTGACCCTCCAGAACATGAAGACAGTGACCCCTCCAGAACATGAAGACAGTGACCCCCCCAGAACATGAAGACAGTGACCCCCCAGAACATGAAGACAGTGACCCTCCAGAACATGAAGACAGTGACCCCCCAGAACATGAAGACAGTGACCCCCCCAGAACATGAAGACAGTGACCTCAGAACATGAAGACAGTGACCCTCCAGAACATGAAGACAGTGACCCCCAGAACATGAAGACAGTGACCCCCCAGAACATGAAGACAGTGACCCCCCCAGAACATGAAGACAGTGACCCTCCAGAACATGAAGACAGTGACCCCCCAGAACATGAAGACAGTGACCCTCCAGAACATGAAGACAGTGACCCCCCAGAACATGAAGACAGTGACCCTCCAGAACATGAAGACAGTGACCCCCCAGAACATGAAGACAGTGACCCCCCAGAACATGAAGACAGTGACCCCAGGAAGAAAGCAACCCCGGAAAAAAGAGGCAGTATTCCCCCCCCCCCCCTTTAGAACAAGACAACATGGCCGCTACCTCAAAACATAACAATGGAACCACTGCCCCCTACCCCCACCCATACCCCCCCCCCATCCCCCCAGAAGAGGAGGCAACGACCCCAGAAAAACAATGTAACGAGAAAAATACGACAACAGGTCACAGCAGTTCACCCCCTGACCTCGCCTACCCCCTTAGTGTGTCTGACCAACACGCCACTTACCACCCCATACCCCCCCTCGCCCCCCCCTCTCCCCTGCCACTTCCCACATTACACCAATTACGTTCTTATGACCCCCATTAGAGACGCAGTTATCACCATCTACCAAGTTTTGCCAATTTCCCACAGCTCTTTAACATTCGCGTGAGGTAATTTGCATATTCAAGAATGATTTCAGAGGATTTTCTCCTTTTGATCTTGATAACATAATGTATTTATCATCGGGGGGATATATATATATATATATATATATATATATATATATATATATATATATATATATATATATATATATATATATATATATATATCATACTTTGTTGCTGTCTCCCGCGTTAGCGAGGTAGCGCAAGGAAACAAGCGAAAGAATGGCCTAACCCACCC
>NC_092225.1:94579486-94599486 GCF_036320965.1 Panulirus ornatus
GCTGTACCACCCAGGGCTGCTGTACCACCCAGGGCTGCTGTACCACCCAGGGCTGCTGTACCGCCCAGGGCTGCTGTACCACCCAGGGCTGCTGTACCGCCCAGGGCTGCTGTACCGCCCAGGGCAGCTGTACCGCCCAGGGCTGCTGTACCACCCAGGGCTGCTGTACCACCCAGGGCTGCTGTACCGCCCAGGGCTGCTGTACCACCCAGGGCTGCTGTACCACCCAGAGCTGCTGTACCGCCCAGGGCTGCTGTACCACCCAGAGCTGCTGTACCGCCCAGGGCTGCTGTACCACCCAGGGCTGCTGTACCGCCCAGGGCTGCTGTACCACCCAGGGCTGCTGTACCGCTCAGGGTTGCTGTACCGCCCAGGGCTGCTGTACCACCCAGAGCTGCTGTACCGCCCAGGGCTGCTGTACCACCCAGGGCTGCTGTACCGCCCAGGGCAGCTGTACCGCCCAGGGCTGCTGTACCGCCCAGGGCTGCTGTACCGCCCAGGGCTGCTGTACCACCCAGGGCTGCTGTACCGCCCAGGGCTGCTGTACCACCCAGAGCTGCTGTACCGCCCAGGGCTGCTGTACCGCCCAGGGCTGCTGTACTACCCAGGGCTGCTGTACCACCCAGAGCTGCTGTACCGCCCAGGGCTGCTGTACCGCCCAGGGCTGCTGTACTACCCAGGGCTGCTGTACCACCCAGGGCTGCTGTACCGCCCAGGGCTGCTGTACCGCCCAGGGCTGCTGTACCACCCAGGGCTGCTGTACCACCCAGGGCTGCTGTACCACCCAGGGCTGCTGTACCACCCAGGGTTGCTGTACCGGCCTGTACCCATGTCTGACAAGAGAGTTCCCTTAAATCATTATTAACTCGAGCCTCCCACAAGACCCCATGGTTGAGAAGCACACGCAGATTACAGCCTCCGGATATAATTCACCTTTCATTTTCCCTTTTCGTCTGTAAAAAAAAAAAAAAGAAAAAAGAAAAAAAAAATGGTTCGAAGTCAGAAATGGTGTAATTTGGGTTAATTATGAGTTTGGTTTTCGCGTATCTGTAATTAGCTCTCTTTTTTTGGGGGGAGGGCGTCTCGTGTTTAGATTTAGCTATGTCTTGCAGAGGTACAGTGGGCCCCCTCCCCCCCCTCCCGTGTGGCTACACACTTGTGGTCATCAATACAACACACGAATAATACACGTGTTAAAAATAATGATGATAGTCATTATGGTAATGATGTTAATGATGATGATAATAGTAATAATATTAATAATAATGATAATAATGATAATGATAATAATGATGATAGTAATAATGATGATGATGATAATAATAATAATAACAATAATAATAATAATAATAATAATAATAATAATAATAATAATAATAATAATGATAACAGTAATAATGATAATAGTAATAAGAATAATGATAATAATAACAACAATAATGATAATAATAATGATAATAATAATAATAATAATAATAATAATAATAATAATAATAATAATAATGTTGATAATAATAATAATGATAATTATAATAATAATGATAATAATGATAATGATAATAATGATGATAATAATAATAACAATAATAATGATACTAATAATAATAATAATAATACTAATAATAATAATAATAATAATAATAATAATAACAACAATAATGATAATAATAATAATAATACAATAATGATTATGATGATAATGATAATGATATAATAATATTAATTATAATAATGATAATAATAACAACAACAATAATGATGATAATAATAATGGTAATAATAATGATATTAATGATAAAATATAGATAATGCTATCGATGATAATAAAAATGATAATTATAATAATAATGATAATAATAATAGTGATGATAATGATAATAATAATAATAATAATAACAATAATAATAATGATAATAATAATAATAATAATGATAATAATAATAATAATAATAATAATATGATAGATTTGATAGAGATGCTCTGTGGAAGGTATTAAGAATATATGGTGTGGGAGGCAAGTTGTTAGAAGCAGTGAAAAGTTTTTATCGAGGATGTAAGGCATGTGTACGTGTAGGAAGAGAGGAAAGTGATTGGTTCTCAGTGAATGTAGGTTTGCGGCAGGGGTGTGTTATGGCTCCATGGTTGTTTAATTTGTTTATGGATGGGTTGTTAGGGAGGTGAATGCCAAGAGTTTTGGAAAGAGGGGCAAGTATGAAGTCTGTTGGGGATGAGAGAGCTTGGGAAGTGAGTCAGTTGTTGTTCGCTGATGATACAGCGCTGGTGGCTGATTCATGTGAGAAACTGCAGAAGCTGGTGACTGAGTTTGGTAAAGTGTGTGAAAGAAGAAAGTTAAGAGAAAATGTGAATAAGAGCAAGGTTATTAGGTACAGTAGGGTTGAGGGTCAAGTCAATTGGGAGGTGAGTTTGAATGGAGAAAAACTGGAGGAAGTGAAGTGTTTTAGTATCTGGGAGTGGATCTGGCAGCGGATGGAACCATGGAAGCGGAAAGTGGATCATAGGGTGGGGGAGGGGGCGAAAATTCTGGGAGCCTTGAAGAATGTGTGGAAGTCGAGAACATATCTCGGAAAGCAAAAATGGATATGTTGAAGGAATAGTGGTTCCAACAATGTTGTATGGTTGCGAGGCGTGGGCTATGGATAGAGTTGTGCGCAGGAGGATGGATGTGCTGGAAATGAGATGTTTGAGGACAATATGTGGTGTGAGGTGGTTTGATCGAGTAAGTAACGTAAGGGTAAGAGAGATGTGTGGAAATAAAAAGAGCGTGGTTGAGAGAGCAGAAGAGGGTGTTTTGAAATGGTTCGGGCACATGGAGAGAATGAGTGAGGAAAGATTGACCAAGAGAATATATGTGTCGGAGGTGAAGGGAACGAGAAGAGGGAGACCAAATTGGAGGTGGAAAGATGGAGTGAAAAAGATTTTGTGTGATCGGGGCCTGAACATGCAGGAGGGTGAAAGGAGGGCAAGGAATAGAGTGAATTGGAGCGATGTGGTATACCGGGGTTGACGTGCTGTCAGTGGATTGAATCAGGGCATGTGAAGCGTCTGGGGTAAACCATGGAAAGCTGTGTAGGTATGTATATTTGCGTGTGTGGACGTATGTATATACATGTGTATGGGGGGGGGGGTTGGGCCATTTCTTTCGTCTGTTTCCTTGCGCTACCTCGCAAACGCGGGAGACAGCGACAAAGCAAAAAAAAAAAAAAAATAATAATAATAATAATGATAATGATAATAATGATAATAATAATGATAAAATAATCATAATGATAATAATAATATCATCATTACTATTACTATCATGATAATCATGATTATCATCATGATGATAATCATGATTATCATCATGATTATTATCATCATTATCATCATCATTATCGTAATGATCATTTTGTTCCACCAGCACAGGGGGCGTTCATGCCCAGCTGGTGTGTGTCAGGCATTTCAAGACGTCTCCTCCTCCTCCTCTTCCCCTCCCTCACCACCTCCTCCTCCTCCTCTCCTCCTCCCTCACCACCTCCTCCTCCTCCTCCTCTTCCCCCGCTCCCCTCACCACCTCCTCCTCCTCCTCCTCTTCCCCCGCTCCCTCACCACCTCCTCCTGCCCTCCTCTTCCCCCGCTCCCTCACCACCTCCTCCTGCCCTCCTCCTCTTCCCCCGCTCCCTCACCACCTCCTCACTCCTCATAAACAGCCCTCATTCGTACGGCCTCATTAGCGACCCTGAATCACAACCCTCTCTCTCTCTGCCATCGAGGTCGGATGACGTCATGACCTCTCGCAGAAGACCATGGTGGGTCGGAGGAGGTGGTCTCCTTCATCCCCCTAACACACACACACCACACACACCACACACATACACACACACACACACACACACACACATACACACACACACACACACACACACACACACATACACACACACACACACACACCTGACACGAGATCAATAAACACCGGCCACAAATTAGCGTAATGACCGGCCCTGCGGGAGGCCAGTTAACCGGCCACTGTCGGATGAAACGCTCCGGGTCGGGACTCGTAACCGGATTTATAAACTTGATTAAAGCTGTGGATTATCTGTTTTTTGTTGTTCTTTTTGTTGTTTTTTTGGGGGGGGAGAAGGGGGGTGGGGGGGGGGGTTGTTAAGACTTATGGATCCGTTTTCTATATTTTTCTTTATTCTTAAACCCAACGCCGTTGATTTTCGAAATTATCAATACATTTCCGAATATATATATATATATATATATATATATATATATATTCATGTGAGAAACTGCAGAAGCTGGTGACTGAGTTTGGTAAAAGTGTGTGGAAGAAGAAAGTTAAGAGTAAATGTGAATAAGAGCAAGGTTATTAGGTACAGTAGGGTTGAGGGTCAAGTCAACTGGGAGGTGAGTTTGAATGGAGAAAAACTGGAGGAAGTGAAGTGTTTTAGATATCGGGGAGTGGATCTGGCAGCGGAGGGAACCATGAAAGCGGAAGTGGATCATAGGTGGGGGAGGGGGCGAAAATCCTGGGAGCCTTGAAGAATGTGTGGAAGTCGAGAACATTATCTCGGAAAGCAAAAATGGTATGTTTGAAGGAATAGTGGTTCCAACAATGTTGTATGGTTGCGAGGCGTGGGCTATGGATAGAGATGTGCGCAGGAGGATGGATGTGCTGCAAATGAGATGTTTGAGGACAATGTGTGGTGTGAGGTGGTTTGATCGAGTGAGTAACGTAAGGGTAAGAGAGATGTGTGGAAATAAAAAGAGCGTGGTTGAGAGAGCAGAAGAGGGTGTTTTGAAGTGGTTTGGGCACATGGAGAGAATGAGTGAGAAAGATTGACCAAGAGGATATATGTGTCGGAGGTGGAGGGAACGAGGAGAAGTGGGAGACCAAATTGGAGGTGGAAAGATGGAGTGAAAAAGATTTGTGTGATCGGGGCCTGAACATGCAGGAGGGTGAAAGGAGGGCATGGAATAGAGTGAATTGGAGCGATGTGGTATACCGGGGTTGACGTGCTGTCAGTGGATTGAATCAAGGCATGTGAAGCGTCTGGGGTAAACCATGGAAAGCTGTGTAGGTATGTATATTTGCGTGTGTGGACGTATGTATATACATGTGTATGGGGGTGAGTTGGGCCATTTCTTTCGTCCTGTTTCCTTGCGCTACCTCGCAAACGCGAGAGACAGCGACAAAGCAAAAAAAAAAAAATAATATTATATATATATATATAATATATATATATATAAAAATATATTTATATATTTTATATATATATATATATATCTTTAGATATAAAATATATATAAATAAATATATATATATATATATTTATATATATATATATATATATATATATATATATTATATATATATATATATATATATCAGTAAATTTTAGGGAGAATAAAAAGATGCTCTGGAAGGAGGTAAATATGGGTGCGTAAGACAAGGGAGCAAATGGGAACTTCAGTGAAGGGCGTAAATGGGGAGGTGATAACAAGTAGTGGTGATGTGAGAAGGAGATGGAATGAGTATTTTTGAAGGTTTGTTGAATGTGTCTGATGACAGAGTGGCAGAATATAGGGTGTTTTGGTCGATGGTGGTGTGCAAAGTGAGAGGGTTAGGGAAAATGATTTGGTAAACAGAGAAGAGGTAGTAAAAGCTTTGCGGAAGATGAAAGCCGGCAAGGCAGCAGGTTTGGATGGTATTGCAGTGGAATTTATTAAAAAAGGGGGTGACTGTATTGTTGACTGGTTGGTAAGGTTATTTAATGTATGTATGACTCATGGTGAGGTGCCTGAGGATTGGCGGAATGCGTGCATAGTGCCATTGTACAAAGGCAAAGGGGATAAGAGTGAGTGCTCAAATTACAGAGGTATAAGTTTGTTGAGTATTCCTGGTAAATTATATGGGAGGGTATTGATTGAGAGGGTGAAGGCATGTACAGAGCATCAGATTGGGGAAGAGCAGTGCGGTTTCAGAAGTGGTAGAGGATGTGTGGATCAGGTGTTTGCTTTGAAGAATGTATGTGAGAAATACTTAGAAAAGCAAATGGATTTGTATGTAGCATTTATGGATCTGGAGAAGGCATATGATAGAGTTGATAGAGATGCTCTGTGGAAGGTATTAAGAATATATGGTGTGGGAGGCAAGTTGTTAGAAGCAGTGAAAAGTTTTTATCGAGGATGTAAGGCATGTGTACGTGTAGGAAGAGAGGAAAGTGATTGGTTCTCAGTGAATGTAGGTTTGCGGCAGGGGTGTGTGATGTCTCCATGGTTGTTTAATTTGTTTATGGATGGGGTTGTTAGGGAGGTGAATGCAAGAGTTCTGGAAAGAGGGGCAAGTATGAAGTCTGTTGGGGATGAGAGAGCTTGGGAAGTGAGTCAGTTGTTGTTCGCTGATGATACAGCGCTGGTGGCTGATTCATGTGAGAAACTGCAGAAGCTGGTGACTGAGTTTGGTAAAGTGTGTGAAAGAAGAAAGTTAAGAGTAAATGTGAATAAGAGCAAGGTTATTAGGTACAGTAGGGTTGAGGGTCAAGTCAATTGGGAGGTGAGTTTGAATGGAGAAAAACTGGAGGAAGTGAAGTGTTTTAGATATCTGGGAGTGGATCTGGCAGCGGATGGAACCATGGAAGCGGAAGTGGATCATAGGGTGGGGGAGGGGGCGAAAATTCTGGGAGCCTTGAAGAATGTGTGGAAGTCGAGAACATTATCTCGGAAAGCAAAAATGGGTATGTTTGAAGGAATAGTGGTTCCAACAATGTTGTATGGTTGCGAGGCGTGGGCTATGGATAGAGTTGTGCGCAGGAGGATGGATGTGCTGGAAATGAGATGTTTGAGGACAATGTGTGGTGTGAGGTGGTTTGATCGAGTAAGTAACGTAAGGGTAAGAGAGATGTGTGGAAATAAAAAGAGCGTGGTTGAGAGAGCAGAAGAGGGTGTTTTGAAATGGTTCGGGCACATGGAGAGAATGAGTGAGGAAAGATTGACCAAGAGGATATATGTGTCGGAGGTGAGGGAACGAGGAGAAGAGGGAGACCAAATTGGAGGTGGAAAGATGGAGTGAAAAAGATTTTGTGTGATCGGGGCCTGAACATGCAGGAGGGTGAAAGGAGGGCAAGGAATAGAGTGAATTGGAGCGATGTGGTATACCGGGGTTGACGTGCTGTCAGTGGATTGAATCAGGGCATGTGAAGCGTCTGGGGTAAACCATGGAAAGCTGTGTAGGTATGTATATTTGCGTGTGTGGACGTATGTATATACATGTGTATGGGGGGGGGGGTTGGGCCATTTCTTTCGTCTGTTTCCTTGCGCTACCTCGCAAACGCGGGAGACAGCGACAAAGCAAAAAAAAAAAAAAAAAATAATAATAATAATGATAATGATAATAATGATAATAATAATGATAAAATAATCATAATGATAATAATAATATCATCATTACTATTACTATCATGATAATCATGATTATCATCATGATGATAATCATGATTATCATCATGATTATTATCATCATTATCATCATCATTATCGTAATGATCATTTTGTTCCACCAGCACAGGGGGCGTCATGCCCAGCTGGTGTGTGTCAGGCATTTCAAGACGTCTCCTCCTCCTCCTCTTCCCCTCCCTCACCACCTCCTCCTCCTCCTCTCCTCCTCCCTCACCACCTCCTCCTCCTCCTCCTCTTCCCCCGCTCCCTCACCACCTCCTCCTCCTCCTCCTCTTCCCCCGCTCCCTCACCACCTCCTCCTGCCCTCCTCTTCCCCCGCTCCCTCACCACCTCCTCCTGCCCTCCTCCTCTTCCCCCGCTCCCTCACCACCTCCTCACTCCTCATAAACAGCCCTCATTCGTACGGCCTCATTAGCGACCCTGAATCACAACCCTCTCTCTCTCTGCCATCGAGGTCGGATGACGTCATGACCTCTCGCAGAAGACCATGGTGGGGTCGGAGGAGGTGGTCTCCTTCATCCCCCTAACACACACACACACACACACACACACATACACACACACACACACACACACACACATACACACACACACACACACACACACACACATACACACACACACACACACACCTGACACGAGATCAATAAACACCGGCCACAAATTAGCGTAATGACCGGCCCTGCGGGAGGCCAGTTAACCGGCCACTGTCGGATGAAACGCTCCGGGTCGGGACTCGTAACCGGATTTATAAACTTGATTAAAGCTGTGGATTATCTGTTTTTTGTTGTTCTTTTTGTTGTTTTTTTTGGGGGGGGAGAAGGGGGGTGGGGGGGGGGGTTGTTAAGACTTATGGATCCGTTTTCTATATTTTTCTTTATTCTTTAACCCAACGCCGTTGATTTTCGAAATTATCAATACATTTCCGAATATATATATATATATATATATATATATATATATTCATGTGAGAAACTGCAGAAGCTGGTGACTGAGTTTGGTAAAGTGTGTGGAAGAAGAAAGTTAAGAGTAAATGTGAATAAGAGCAAGGTTATTAGGTACAGTAGGGTTGAGGGTCAAGTCAACTGGGAGGTGAGTTTGAATGGAGAAAAACTGGAGGAAGTGAAGTGTTTTAGATATCTGGGAGTGGATCTGGCAGCGGATGGAACCATGAAAGCGGAAGTGGATCATAGGGTGGGGGAGGGGGCGAAAATCCTGGGAGCCTTGAAGAATGTGTGGAAGTCGAGAACATTATCTCGGAAAGCAAAAATGGGTATGTTTGAAGGAATAGTGGTTCCAACAATGTTGTATGGTTGCGAGGCGTGGGTTATGGATAGAGATGTGCGCAAGGAGGATGGATGTGCTGCAAATGAGATGTTTGAGGACAATGTGTGGTGTGAGGTGGTTTGATCGAGTAAGTAACGTAAGGGTAAGAGAGATGTGTGGAAATAAAAAGAGCGTGGTTGAGAGAGCAGAAGAGGGTGTTTTGAAATGGTTTGGGCACATGGAGAGAATGAGTGAGAAAGATTGACCAAGAGGATATATGTGTCGGAGGTGGAGGGAACGAGGAGAAGTGGGAGACCAAATTGGAGGTGGAAAGATGGAGTGAAAAAGATTTTGTGTGATCGGGGCCTGAACATGCAGGAGGGTGAAAGGAGGGCATGGAATAGAGTGAATTGGAGTGATGTGGTATACCGGGGTTGACGTGCTGTCAGTGGATTGAATCAAGGCATGTGAAGCGTCTGGGGTAAACCATGGAAAGCTGTGTAGGTATGTATATTTGCGTGTGTGGACGTATGTATATACATGTGTATGGGGGTGAGTTGGGCCATTTCTTTCGTCTGTTTCCTTGCGCTACCTCGCAAACGCGAGAGACAGCGACAAAGCAAAAAAAAAAAATATATATATATATATATATATATATATATATATATATATATATATATATATTTTATATATATATATATATATCTTATATATATATATATATATATATATATATATATATATATTTATATATATATATATATATATATATATATATATATATATATATATATATATATATCAGTAAATTTTAGGGAGAATAAAAAGATGCTCTGGAAGGAGGTAAATAGGGTGCGTAAGACAAGGGAGCAAATGGGAACTTCAGTGAAGGGCGTAAATGGGGAGGTGATAACAAGTAGTGGTGATGTGAGAAGGAGATGGAATGAGTATTTTGAAGGTTTGTTGAATGTGTCTGATGACAGAGTGGCAGATATAGGGTGTTTTGGTCGAGGTGGTGTGCAAAGTGAGAGGGTTAGGGAAAATGATTTGGTAAACAGAGAAGAGGTAGTAAAAGCTTTGCGGAAGATGAAAGCCGGCAAGGCAGAGGGTTTGGATGGTATTGCAGTGGAATTTATTAAAAAAGGGGGTGACTGTATTGTTGACTGGTTGGTAAGGTTATTTAATGTATGTATGACTCATGGTGAGGTGCCTGAGGATTGGCGGAATGCGTGCATAGTGCCATTGTACAAAGGCAAAGGGGATAAGAGTGAGTGCTCAAATTACAGAGGTATAAGTTTGTTGAGTATTCCTGGTAAATTATATGGGAGGGTATTGATTGAGAGGGTGAAGGCATGTACAGAGCATCAGATTGGGGAAGAGCAGTGCGGTTTCAGAAGTGGTAGAGGATGTGTGGATCAGGTGTTTGCTTTGAAGAATGTATGTGAGAAATACTTAGAAAAGCAAATGGATTTGTATGTAGCATTTATGGATCTGGAGAAGGCATATGATAGAGTTGACAGAGATGCTCTGTGGAAGGTATTAAGAATATATGGTGTGGGAGGCAAGTTGTTAGAAGCAGTGAAAAGTTTTTATCGAGGATGTAAGGCATGTGTACGTGTAGGAAGAGAGGAAAGTGATTGGTTCTCAGTGAATGTAGGTTTGCGGCAGGGGTGTGTGATGTCTCCATGGTTGTTTAATTTGTTTATGGATGGGGTTGTTAGGGAGGTAAATGCAAGAGTCCTGGAAAGAGGGGCAAGTATGAAGTCTGTGGGGGATGAGAGAGCTTGGGAAGTGAGTCAGTTGTTGTTCGCTGATGATACAGCGCTGGTGGCTGATTCATGTGAGAAACTGCAGAAGCTGGTGACTGAGTTTGGTAAAGTGTGTGGAAGAAGAAAGTTAAGAGTAAATGTGAATAAGAGCAAGGTTATTAGGTACAGTAGGGTTGAGGGTCAAGTCAATTGGGAGGTGAGTTTGAATGGAGAAAAACTGGAGGAAGTGAAGTGTTTTAGATATCTGGGAGTGGATCTGTCAGCGGATGGAACCATGGAAGCGGAAGTGGATCATAGGGTGGGGGAGGGGGCGAAAATTTTGGGAGCCTTGAAAAATGTGTGGAAGTCGAGAACATTATCTCGGAAAGCAAAAATGGGTATGTTTGAAGGAATAGTGGTTCCAACAATGCTGTATGGTTGCGAGGCGTGGGCTATGGATAGAGTTGTGCGCAGGAGGATGGATGTGCTGGAAATGAGATGTTTGAGGACAATGTGTGGTGTGAGGTGGTTTGATCGAGTAAGTAACGTAAGGGTAAGAGAGATGTGTGGAAATAAAAAGAGCGTGGTTGAGAGAGCAGAAGAGGGTGTTTTGAAATGGTTTGGGCACATGGAGAGAATGAGTGAGGAAAGATTGACCAAGAGGATATATGTGTCGGAGGTGGAGGGAACGAGGAGAAGAGGGAGACCAAATTGGAGGTGGAAAGATGGAGTGAAAAAGATTTTGTGTGATCGGGGCCTGAATATGCAGGAGGGTGAAAGGAGGACAAGGAATAGAGTGAATTGGAGCGATGTGGTATACAGGGGTTGACGTGCTGTCAGTGGATTGAACCAAGGCATGTGAAGCGTCTGGGGTAAACCATGGAAAGCGGTGTAGGTATGTATATTTGCGTGTGTGGACGTGTGTATGTACATGTGTATGGGGGGGGGGGGGGGGTTGGGCCATTTCTTTCGTCTGTTTCCTTGCGCTACCTCGCAAACGCGGGAGACAGCGACAAAGTATAAAAAAAAAAAAAAAAAAATATATATATATATATATATATATATATATATATATATATATATATATATATATATATATATATATCCTCGTTGGTAATACAACATGTATTAGTTAATACAATAGGTGTTTATACTCGTAAGGTAAATAATGATACACTCTAGGCCACAGGCTTCGAAATGCGGACACATGTGAAGGGACACTGGAACGAAATGCAGACACTATTCCACAATGGGAAGGGACACTGGAACGGAAGGCGGGGGGACACTGTAACGGAACGGAAGACGAGGGACGCTGGAATGGGAGGCGAGGGACACTGGAACGGAAGAGAAGGCGAGGGACACTGGAACGGGAACGGAACGGAACGGAAAACGGGGGGGGGACACTGGAACGGAACGGAAAACGGGGGGGGGGGGGACACTGGAACGGAACGGAAGGCGGGGGACACCGGAATGGGAGGCTGGAACAGCATACGAACCATAAAGAAATGGAACATCTTACCTCGACATCGTGTCCCACACAGGTCGGGTGCTGGGCTGGGCTGGACGAACTGCGGTTCACGAGCGAACTGTTGTGGGAGAGAGAGAGTGAGTTAGGACACTCGAAGATGGGAGAGAGAGAGAGAGAGAGAGAGAGAGAGAGAGAGAGAGAGAGAGAGAGAGAGAGAGAGAGAGAGAGAGAGAGTTAGGACACTCGAACATCGAGAGAGAGAGAGAGAGAGAGAGAGAGAGAGAGAGAGAGAGAGAGAGAGAGAGAGAGAGAGAGAGAGTTAGGACACTCGAAGATGGAGAGAGAGAGAGAGAGAGAGAGAGAGAGAGAGAGAGAGAGAGAGAGAGAGAGAGAGAGAGAGAGAGAGAGAGAGAGATCTTCAGTCAAAACGATCGACCACTGTGTCGACACGATCAACCAAAGAGGCAAATAATACTGTATCATAAAATCATAACACCAGAATTGGGTCCTTACACATTATCTGTTGTAAACTCTGGCAACGGACTGTTGTGACCTCACATAACGGACTGTTGTGACCTCACAACGGACTATTGTCGGTTCCCATTACGTACTGTTGTGGATCCTCACAACGGACTGTTGTGTCGACCCCTCACAACGGACTGTTGTGTCGACCCCTCACAACGGACTGTTGTGTCGACCCCTCACAACGGACTGTTGTGTCGACCCCTCACAACGGACTGTTGTGTCGACCCCTCACAACGGACTGTTGTGTCGACCCCTCACAACGGACTGTTGTGTCGACCCCTCACAACTGACTGTTGTCGACCCTCACAACGGACTGTTGTCGACCCTCACAACAGTCTGTTGCCGACCCCTCACAACGGACTGTTGTCGACCCCTCACAACAGTCTGTTGCCGACCCCTCACAACGGACTGTTGTGTCGACCCCTCACAACGGACTGTTGTCGACCCTCAAAACGGACTGTTGTCGACCCTCACAACGGACTATTGTGTCGACCCCTCACAACGGACTGTTATCCACCCTCACAACGGACTGGTGTGTCGACCCCTCACAACGGACTGTTGTCGACCCCTCACAACAGTCTGTTGCCGACCCCTCACAACGGACTGTTGTGGACTCTCACAACAGTCTGTTATGATTCCTGTTGTCGACCCTCACAACGCACTGTTATCTTTCCAACGGCAGAGACGTCAGAACCTAAAACAAACTCATCAAACGACATGACATGACCCACGCACGGGGGTGACATGACCCACGCACGGGGGTGACATGACCCACGCACGGGGTGACATGACCCACGCACGGGGGTGACATGACCCACGCACGGGGGTGACATGACCCACGCACGAGGGTGACATGACCCACGCACGGGGTGACATGATCCACGCACGGGGTGACATGACCCACGCACGGGGTGACATGATCCACGCACGGGGTGACATGACCCACGCACGGGGTGACATGATCCACGCACGGGGTGACATGACCCACGCACGGGGTGACATGATCCACGCACGGGGTGACATGATCCACGCACGGGGTGACATGACCCACGCACGGGGTGACATGACCCACGCACGGGTGACATGATCCACGCACGGGGTGACATGACCCACGCACGGGGTGACATGACCCACGCACGGGATGACATGACCCACGCACGGGGTGACGTGACCCACGCACGGGGTGACATGACCCACGCATGGGGTGACATGACCCACGTACGGGGTGACATGACTCACGCACGGGGTGACATGACCCACGCACGGGGTGACATGATCTACGCACGGGGTGACATGACCCACGCATGAGGTGACATGACCAACGCATGGGGTGTCATGACCCACGCACGGGGTGACATGACCCACGCATGGGGTGACATGACTCACGCACGGGGTGACATGACCTACGCACGGGGTGACATGACCCACGCACGGAGTGACATGACCCACGCACGGGATGACATGATCCACGCACGGGGTGACATGACCCACGCACGGGGTGACATGATCCACGCACGGGGTGACATGACCCACGCACGGGGTGACATGACCCACACACGGGGTGACATGACCCACGCACGGGATGACATGATCCACGCACGGGGTGACATGACCCACGCACGGGGTGACATGACCCACGCACGGGGTGACATGACCCACGAACGGGGTGACATGATCCACGCACGGGGTGACATGACCCACGCACGGGGTGACATGACCCACGCACGGGGTAACATGACCCACGCACGGGGTGACATAACCCACGCACGGGGTGACATGACCTACGCACAGGGGGTGACATGACCCACGCACGGGGGGTGACATGACCCACGCACGGGGTAACATGACCCACGCACGGGGGTAACATGACCCACGCACGGGGGTGACATAACCCACGCACGGGGGTGACATGACCCACGCACGGGGGGTGACATGACCCACGCACGGGGTGACATGATCCACGCACGGGGGTGACATGACCCACGCACGGGGTGACATGACCCACGCACGGGGTGACATGACCCACGCACGGGGTGACATGACCCACGCACGGGGTGACATGACCCACGAACGGGGTGACATGATCCACGCACGGGGTGACATGACCCACGCACGGGGTGACATGACCCACGCACGGGGTAACATGACCCACGCACGGGGTGACATAACCCACGCACGGGGTGACATGACCTACGCACAGGGGGTGACATGACCCACGCACGGGGGGTGACATGACCTACGCACGGGGTAACATGACCCACGCACGGGGTGACATGACCCGCGCACGGGGGGTGACATGACCTACGCACAGGAGGTGACATGACCCACGCACGGGGGTAACATGACCCACGCACGGGGTGACATGATCCACGCACGGGGGTGACATGACCCACGCACGGGGGTGTCATGACCCTTAAATCAAGACTTGACCTCTTACACGACAATGGTACACTAACCATCATAACACACCTGCAGGATGTAGTGAATTGCTCTGTTATAGCCGGGTTATGAGTACGACTGTGGCAAGAGCCTACCTTATCTGCAGATGTTCAATCATTGCAGGACGATCGCAGCCTAAGACACACACACACACACACACACACACACACACACACACACACACGCAGACACACACACACACACACACACACACACACACACACACACACACACACACACACTATACCACACTGTGTCGTAGACTGTGATATAAATCTATCGCCTCACTCCCTTTTCTCTCTCTCTTTTTCTTCTTTTTTCTTTGAGGGACGGGTGCGAATGAGGTCTTCCAGGTAAGGCCGAACGCGTGAGGTGTTCATAACGACGAGACACGAGAGATCCGACAATCTGTGTACCCACGTCCCGAGTCCAGTCGATAGACTCATTATACGAGAGTCAGTAAGCTGGCGAAATGAGGCAAACTTTGTGTGTGTGGCAATTTATGTCACCCACCGTGCAGCGGAACCACAGGGAGGAGGAGGAGGAGGTGGTGGTATGTAGCTCCCCCCTCGCCCTCACAAAGACCTCCTTTATGACCTCTGTAAGCCTTTCTGCCACTGCTGCTCACGGGCTGAGCCCCAGGGTGAGGGTGTGGGCGGGGGTGCTTAGTGAAGTAGCTGCTACTGACAGTGGCACGTACAAGCCAGTCAATCAACACGCGCCGCGTCGCCCCCCTCACCCCCAGGGGTGTTATCTCGAAGAGCCGCTGTCCTTCCTTGACGCTGCGTATTCACACTGATCGTATCTATGTATATCTCTTTTTTTTTTCCCCTCTTTACTGAGTATCTTAATCGTGCTATAATGATGGTCTTGTACTGTCCTCTACAGGTCATGGGTCTTCCTCTCCGTACGTATAGATGACTGAAATATAACGCGTCGTGGATTAGCGGTTAGCGTCGCCGACCGGGATGCATTCACGGGTTGCTAAGGTTCGAGCGTATAGGATCGAATCCTGGTTGCGGCTGTTGGTCCACAGTCAATCCAGCCGTTTATCTTCGCCGGGGTTCGAATCCTGGTTGCGGCATTTGGTCCACAGTCAACCCAGCTGTTTATCTTCCTTTAAGGGGTTGGTAGATAAACTGGGAGACTTCATCTTAGACTCATGCCTTTGTGTTATCTCCAAAGTCTTGACAACACCCATTAACTCCCACTATCTTGAGCAGCGCAGATCATCATTCTCCGCCAGGGGTTATCACCAAGGCTGTCGCTGTGATAAGATCCTGTGGGAGGATCATCTCTCCTCCATGACTCCACCTCTGTCCCTCCTCCCTCTCCAGGATTTCGGTAGATCGTCATAGTGTGGGCCTGTTGAACGACGACGACATCATCAAAGCATTATGAAAGGTGAATCTTTTCCTCGTGCTCCGCGACCTCCCTCGAAGCATTATGACAGGCTGTGGTATAAGTCTTCGCTTTCCGGAACTTCCTGTCTTTGCTTCCTCGACTTCTCTGTGTTTTCGCCCACACAGTTTCCTCTCTCTCTCTGATCATTCCATCGCTGTGGTCGACGATGGCGTGGCTTTTCCCTCTCTTACCAACAGTGGTGTTGTACCCAAGGGTCCTGCCCTACCACTTACCCTCTTTCTATCACTGGTCTGTCTTCAGCCTCTAACGCTATTCACTCTAAAGGCGATATTTCCACTCGACATACACAACCCTCCTCACTCAAGTCCAATTTTTCGCCGTGAAAATATCTTCTCTCTCAATTCAGACCTACGACACACCTCGAAATTCAACAGTACAAACACGCAAAGTCTACCTACGTTTCTTTTCTAACTCTCGCTCGTCTCCTGACATAAAACTTCAGAACACTACAATTCAACCTTGCGGAAGACACAAACATGCTGGGCATAAACCATATCCTCCACGTGGGCATCCCACTGGAGAAACGTCACAAACGCTGGTTGTCAAAAGCTGAGGGTGTGTGGAGGGCAGGGAGAGAGGGGCTGTAGGCCTTGTTCCTGTGAGCAGCTTTACCAAAGAGGTCTTCTTATTTGTACTACTGAGCCGGGAAGGGAGCTTTACACCCATGTGTGTGTGTGTGTGTGTGTGTGTGTGTGTGTGTGTGTGTGTGTGTGTGTGTGTGTGTGGAGCAAAGAAACCTATAACATCCCCCTTCACATGAAGATAAACCGGCGTGGTTCTGACACCCATGGCAATATCTATAACATACGCGCCCACCACCTCCCATGTGAGAGGGGCCATTTAGACAACGAAACACCTCGTATACCTTAACATATATACCGTTAACTTCCCCTTACTATGGTAACCAAGAGGCCCTTGCAAGAGACGGCCAATGGCACCATTCCAGTACCGTTGCGTCGTTCCAGACGTGGGTGGGTGAGAGGGTGAAAGGGGGGAGGCGCGGATGGGCTGCTGGAGGTTAGCGGAGTCTTCAATCTTCTTTGATCCAGACTGGTCCATTAGCGGAGGTCAGTCCAGACTGGCTGTGGCCATTGTGGTGGTACTCACGGGTCCAGGCTGGATTGGAGAGAGGAGGAGATGCTGTTGTGACGGTGTTCCAGCGGCTGGAACAGGACGGAAGGACTCTTGAGGAGGTGGAGGTTGGAGGTGGTACCATCTTCCTCTTCGACTTAGAAAAAAAAGAAAATGTTCCTGATGGTGACTGACACTCTTACCAGCGACCCACAGTTGCCAGTGGCGACGGCGATGACGATGGGCGCCACCGCCTCTTCCAGCGAGGAAGACCACGGCTTCCAGCGGCCCACGACCTCGAGACTTCTACCTACAGGGGCCGGAGCTTCCCCCCCTAACAACGTACCAGAGCGTTTCCAGCGTCGACCTCCAGCGCTGCCACCTCGGCTGGGGAAAATAAAAACCCTTTTACATACAGCATACGTTCCAGGCGGAGGTGACAGCTTCCAGCAACGATTTATCCTTCCTATACCCAACTATCATGGTGGGAGCGGCCAGAGAGGCTTCGATAAAGTTTCCTAATGATGACCAGAAAGTTTCGGGATACGAAGAGAGAGACAGAGAACTTCTTGGAAAAAGAAAAGAATGCTTAAACAAGATCCAGTAGCAATCAAGGCCTTCCAGAGATTACTAAAAGCTTCCAGGAACAAGCAGAATAGAGTTTTCGATGTCAGCTAAAGACTCGAGTGACTGTAGATAAGGTCCCTCAACCGCATGGGTAGACAACAGGTACAGAGGGTACAGACAACAGTTAAAGGAGGTACAGACAACAGTTACAGGAAGTACAGATAACGGCTACAGGAGGTACAGACAGCAGTTACAAGAGCAACAGAACAACGGTTACAGAAGGAACAGACAACAGTTCAAGGAAGTACAGACAACAGCTACAGAAAGTTCAAACACCAGTTACCGGAAGTACAGATAACGGCTGCAGGGGGGTACAAACAACAGTTACAGGAGATACAGACAACAGCTACATGAGGTACAGACAACGGTTCCAGGAGATACAGAGCGCCCAGCACTGGACGAGGCTACGCGGACATCCATCCCTAACATGATATAGTGCGCTCTTTCTTTAGAGGGGAACGAGAGATTATATATATATATATATATATATATATATATATATATATATATATATATAAAACGTTTCGTCTTTGCCACAGTTCATCCCTCATTCCCCTACACCACCGCTGATCTGGGCCATGTCTCCCCCTCGCCCCCCAGGCTCCATCAATGCTCCCACACTCCACCATTATTCCTGGACTGTTGCACCGCCTCCCTCAGGCACCTCCTCCGTCCTTGCAGACTCCAACACTTCTCCTCCAGACTCCGCCATCTCTCTCCCCCCTCCAAGGACCCCATCACCACCCCACCTCTCAAGATTCCACCACCTCTCCCCCGCTCTAGACTCTATCACTTCCCTCCCTCCTTCCCCCGCAACCCACCCTCCATCATCTCCCACGGGGGCTCCCCACCAGCACCCTACCTCGCAGCGGGTGAGGAGGAGGAGAAGGGTGGAATGGAGTAGGGGGGATGTAGTAGGGGTTTCCTACTGCTATCTCCGAAGCGTGTAACCCTGACGACAATCCATATTGGTGCTGCTGGTTACAATATATATTGTTGTAAGCTTTCATACCATCGGACGAGCTGGAAAACAAAGTGTTTTGCTGTTTCCGTGTTTGGTCCAATAACTGGCTTCATTTGGTCTATTTGTTCGTCCCGAAATCCATCGCGAGTCTGTGATTTGATATTGATTGATGTTTGATTGTGTTTCGGCGGTGGAGCCTGATCTTGTTAGTGATTCTGGCCAACAGCTGCGGCCACATGTTGGCCAGAGGGTCAGGATGAGGGGATGGGTGGCGCGGGGGGAAGTGGAGAGAGGGAGGAGGGATGGTTAGAGTGTATAAGGGTACTTAAGCCAGTACAGGTGGCCAGGTGTTGGTCAGAGAGGGTATGGAGTAAGGTGGAGGGGGAGAGAGTCTGTTGTTACATAGGGATATATGGCCAATACATGTGGCCAGGTGTTGGCCAAGTGGGCCTGGGCTATACCTGGTGATGTAGGGCCATTAGATGAGGCTGGGTGATGGCTGGTGAGGTCTGGTGGGTGTTATTGGTTGTATCTGGTCACCAGCTGTTAGCTGGCTGGGTATTATCTCAGTCCCCCTTGTATCTAAACACCTTTCTCCTCTCGTTTTCTGTTCATCATGATAGAACACTGTACAATTTTTTTCTATGTCTTGAGTTTGTGATTCAATGTGAGTGTCGCGTTTTCCCAAGTTCTTCCCGTAATTCGTAATCTTTTCCAAGTTACTTAAGGTTTTTGCTCTATCACTCTCGAGCCAAACTATACACACACACACACACACACACACACACACACACACACACACACACCGAGGGGAAAAAATCGAGGAAAAGTTGGACCTTTAACAAAATAAGAGAAATGATAAAACTTGTCTGTCAGGAAGACAGAGGGCATTGGCGAGTCTATACAAGTGATCTTCTTGATGTATAACAAACTGGTCGTGGAATTCAACCGATCGTAATCCATACTTGATCGTTGTTTCCTGCCTTAGTGATGTAGCGCC
>NC_092225.1:94604486-94614486 GCF_036320965.1 Panulirus ornatus
AGGTGGACAGCTTCTTACAAGTATGAGGGAGTGGTGGTGGGGGGTGGTGCCAATGTATGAGGTGGACAGCTTCTTACAAGTATGAGGGAGTGGTGGTGGGGGGTGGTGCCAATGTATGAGGTGGAAAGCATTTTACAAGTATGAGGGAGTGGAGGTGCCCGCGCCCGTGTGTCTAGCCCAGACCCCTCCAGGTGTGAGGAGGAACTGGAAGTTATGAGAGGAAAATTGTGTGACACATACCTTTTCAGTGGAGTCAAGCCGGCCATGTGTGTGTGTGTGTGTGTGTTGGCTCCCCCGTCCTACAGACTGGCGAAGGAATATTCAGGGTGTTACAGAAGCAACGAATGTGCGTATGCAAATGAGGGGGAGCGATAAGAGGAGTTTTTTTTTTCTTTTTCTTTTTTTTATCCGCGGGAGCATAGAGGAGGGGAGAGAGAGAGAGAGAGAGAGAGAGAGAGAGAGAGAGAGAGAGAGAGAGAGAGAGAGAGAGAGAGAGAGAGAGAGAGAGAGCTGGGTTAGTGACCGATGCACAGAGAGATACATACGCTGGTGAACAATACGTAAAGACACTCACGGCTGACCGATGCACAAGAGAAAGAAAGTCTCATACACGTATTCCCAGGAGAGACCAGCGAATGAGGGGGCTGCGCCTCATACATGAGACCAGCGAATGAGGGGGCCACGCCTCATACATGAGACCAGCGAATGAGGGGGCCACGCCTCATACATGAGACCAGCGAATGAGGGGGCTGCGCCTCATACATGAGACCAGCGAATGAGGGGGCTGCGCCTCATACATGAGACCAGCGAATGAGGGTGCTGCACCTCATACATGAGACCAGCGAATGAGGGGGCCGCGCCTCATACATGAGACCAGCGAATGAGGGTACTGCACGTCACACATGAGACCAGCGAATGAGGGTGCTGCACCTCATACATGAGACCAGCGAATGAGGGGGCTGCGCCTCATACATGAGACCAGCGAATGAGGGGGCCGCGCCTCATAAATGAGACCAGTGAATGAGGGGGCTGTGCCTCATACATGAGACCAGCGAATGAGTGGGCTGCGCCTCATACATGAGACCAGCGAATGAGGGGGCTGCACCTCACACATGAGACCAGCGAATGAGGGAGCTGCGCCTCATACATGAGACCAGCGAATGAGGGGGCTGCGCCTGATTCATGAGACCAGCGAATGAGGGGGGCCGTACCTCATACATGAGACCAGCGAATGAAGGGGCTGCACCTAACACATGAGACCAGCGAATGAGGGGGCTGCTCCTCATACATGAGACCAGCGAACGAGGAGGCTGCACCTCATACATGAGACCAGCGAACGAGGAGGCTGCACCTCATACATGAGACCAGCGAATGAGGGTGCTGCGCCTCATACATGAGACCAGCGAATGAGGGGGCTGCGCCTCATACATGAGACCAGCGAATGAGGGTGCTGCGCCTCATACATGAGACCAGCGAATGAGGGGGCTGCGCCTCATACATGAGACCAGCGAATGAGGGGGCTGCGCCTCATACATGAGACCAGAGAATGAGGGGGCTGCACCTCACACATGAGACCAGCGAATGAGGGGGCTGCGCCTCACACATGAGACCAGCGAATGCGTGGGCTGCACCTCACAGATATACACAATTCTGACTCATGGGTATGAGGTGTGAGGCCAACAGCAACGTGCACAACACAGTAACGCTGGAAATGTATGAATGCAGAACAGCAACACCACCTCCTGATATTCCACCTCAGTAATTGTCCTGGGCTAATGGGGTCATGAAATGATAAACTATATATACATATATATATATATATATATATATATATATATATATATATATATATATACATATATACTATATATATATATATATATATATACATATATATATATATATATATATATATATATATATATATATATATATATATATATATATATATATACATATATATATATATTATCCCTGGGGATAGGGGATTAAGAATATTTCCCACGTATTCCCTGCGTGTCGTAAAAGGCGACTAAAAGGGGAGGGAGCGGGGGGCTGGAAATCCTCCCCTCTCGTTTTTTTTTTTTTTTTTTTCCAAAAGAAGGAACAGAAGGGGGCCAGGTGAGGATATTCCAAAAAAGGCCCAGTCCTC
This sequence comes from Panulirus ornatus, assembly GCF_036320965.1. Lineage (NCBI taxonomy): Eukaryota > Metazoa > Arthropoda > Malacostraca > Decapoda > Palinuridae > Panulirus > Panulirus ornatus. The sequence continues at coordinate 94,606,639 of NC_092225.1, forward strand.
TGTTCTTAACGCTACCTCGCTAACGCGGGAAATGGCGAATAGTTTAAAAAAAAAAAAAAAAAAAAAAATATATATATATATATATATATATATATATATATATATATATATATATATATATATATACACACAAAGAGAGAGAGAGAGAGAGAGAGAGAGAGAGAGAGAGAGAGAGAGAGAGAGAGAGAGAGAGAGAGAGAGAGAGAGAGAGAGAGAGTCACATTCAAATAAACAGAAACAGGCAGCAACAGGTGTTGACGTCCGACCTAATCTCAAACTTTCCTTATTCATCCCTGTTGAACAGGGACGTGTAGACGACCCTACCCTCCCTCCCTCCCAAGGCTGGACGTGAGAACCACGAAGGGAGGAAAAGAAGAAGAAGAAGAAGAAGAAGAAGAAGAAGAAGAAGAAGAAGAAGAAGAAGAAGAATATCGTACCTAACAGAAGATGTATTATTGTACTCGACATGAGGGATATCGCAACTGACAAGATTGAGAGAGAGAGAGAGAGAGAGAGAGAGAGAGAGAGAGAGAGAGAGAGAGAGAGAGAGAGAGAGAGAGAGAGAGAGCCAACAACTTCACACACACACACACACACACCTCCATTTATTTCCAGGAGGACCACCCCGTGCGGACAGGCGATACTGGAAGGAATATTGGAGGGGGCGCAGATGAGCTGAAAAACGAGAGAAAACGGTGATGGAGCGACCCATCTGGTAGACTGGTCTCAAAAGGTACGTCAGCCTAGGGCGAATAGGTCGTGCCGGGCGGTGATGGAGCGACCCATCTGGTAGACTGGTCTTAAAGTTAACATCAACCTAGGGCGAATAGGTCGTGCTGGGCGGTGATGGAGCGACCCATCTGGTAGACTGGTCTTAAAGTTAACGTCAGCCTAGGGCGAATAGGTCGTGCTGGGCGAGCCTGGCGCAGGCTGGCAGACCGACACACAACTTGGATTAAACCCTCCATACATACGACCAGGTTTGGTAGATCGACCTAAACCACGCTGATGTAGTCATGTTCTTGCTATACCACGTTGATATAGTCATGTTCTTGCTATACCACGCTGATATAGTCATGTTCTTGCTATACCACGTTGATATAGTCATGTTCTTGCTATACCACGTTGATATAGTCATGTTCTTGCTATACCACGCTGATATAGTCATGTTCTTGCTATACCACGTTGATATAGTCATGTTCTTGCTATACCACGTTGATATAGTCATGTTCTTGCTATACCACGTTGATATAGTCATGTTCTTGCTATACCACGTTGATATAGTCATGTTCTTGCTATACCACGTTGATATAGTCATGTTCTTGCTATACCACGCTGATATAGTCATGTTCTTGCTATACCACGTTGATATAGTCATGTTCTTGCTATACCACGTTGATATAGTCATGTTCTTGCTATACCACGTTGATATAGTCATGTTCTTGCTATACCACGTTGATATAGTCATGTTCTTGCTATACCACGTTGATATAGTCATGCTCTTGCTATACCACGCTGATATAGTCATGTTCTTGCTATACCACGTTGATATAGTCATGTTCTTGCTATACCACGTTGATATAGTTATGTTCTTGCTATACCACGTTGATATAGTCATGTTCTTGCTATACCACGCTGATATAGTCATGTTCTTGCTATACCACGTTGATATAGTCATGTTCTTGCTATACCACGTTGATATAATCATGTTGTTGCTATACTTGGAAAAAAAGGGAATGTTTTGTTCTAATTATCCCAGGACGTTGGATCACAACGCAAATCTCTCTCTCTCTCTCTCTCTCTCTCTCTCTCTCTCTCTCTCTCTCTCTCTCTCTCTCTCCCTCAGTGTTTGAAGTTGAAGGAAAGATAATAATCATAGTCGTAGTAGCAGAAAAAATAGGCATTAAAAGTCAAGTCTAAATGGACACTGGAATTACATTATTCTAAATATAATCAAATTATGTTTGACGTGGGAGAGGATATAAAGATAATTGGCGCGGGGAGAAGACGACACACGCTAGCGCCCCCGTCTGTCAGGCCGTGGGCGTCCAAGCTGGAGGGACACTGACCGGCGAGGTCGTCGGTGAACAAACGGGGCCGAGAGCAATGCGAGAAATCGACCGGGAAAGAAAAGAAGCAAAAAAAAAAAAGTTGCAACCATCGTATGAAAACATGATGAGGTTGCTGCCGACCCACTCCACGCGCACGGTGCAAACCACCGCCCCACGTAATCAGGTAAATGGACGAGGAACGTTTGTTATCAAAATGGGATATTAATTGGTTACGAAAAACTTTCTGATTAAAAGCGCTCGGCTATTCAGCAGTCTGTTTACAGTGACTGAGGGAACAAGTGGGGTGGGGACAAGGAGGAGGAGGAGGACGTGGGGAGAGGAGGAGAGGAGGGGAGGGAGAGGAGGAGGACGAGCGAGAGTGAGTGGGTGGGGAGATGAGTGAGTGGGGAGAGGAGGAGAGGAGGGGAGTTGAGGAGGAGGACCAGCGAGAGTGAGTGGGTGGGGAGATGAGTGAGTGGGGAGAGGAGGAGGAGGAGGTGAAGAGGAGGAGGAGGAGGAAGAGGAGGAGGAGGAGGAGGTGGAAGAGGAGGAGGAGGAGGAGGAGGAGGAGGAGGAGGAGGAGGAGGAGGAAGAGGAGGAGGCTATACGAGGAGGGATAAATCATAGGTGATCGTCAAGGGGTTTTCACCACGGCATCAGCACAGCCGGGACGTGTCTGTCCCACACAAAGAGACGGGGAGAGAGAGGGACGAACTCATTGACTGTCAACAATTAATGTGTGCTGGTGAGGGGGGGGGGAGGTTGGGGGAAGGGGTAAGGGTGGGAAGGGAGGGAGAAGGGGAGGGGCACGGTCCGCTAGCTAGCTGGCTGGCTGGCCGAGGGAATGGGGGGGTAGGGAGGCCTGGTCTGGTCTGGTCTGGTCTGGATCCCCCAAAGCGGGTCATTCAATTAGGATCGTGTGATGGGGGGGGGGGGGCAGGGGGAGGGGGAGGGGGATTTAACCCCCGGTAGGGAGGGAGGGGGGGGATATGATGGCATGGTGGGCCACGCCAAACACGCTCTTACGTCATCCCTCCAGACAGCATAGTCTCCCAACAGCTATCCCCACCCCTGGTCCCCTTTACGTAAGTATAGCACTGTCTGGCGTGCAAGGTGTTTGCACGGGTGTGCTGGGCTGTTGTGTGTGTGTGTCTACCTCACTGGTGATGGCAGCTGGGAATCTCTACCCAGGATTCCCAGTCGTCCCTCCAACTCAACGCCGTCTCCCCACCTCACCAACCTCCACCCCAAATTATTCACCCCAGACGACATCATTACTCCCTTCTCCTCCCCTCTTTCCCAACAACCACAATCTCACACCACTGGAAGTTGGGAGAAGAAAAAAAAAATTATGTAAATGAATAGACCAATTTTTTTTTTTCCTTCGTTCTACATTACATACATCTCTTAGAGCCACTAGGTGGGTGAGGGGTTTCGATATTCTCTGAGGAGATGATTCAAGGAACTGACATGACCCTCGGGAAATGGGTCACTAATGTCCTCCCAGACACCCACCCACCCACACACACCCACACACACACCCACACACCCAATCCTCTCCATCGGCTCCTCATTAGGGAAGTTAATGAAGACAAATTAAGCTAATCATAACACCCCCATTCCCTGAGGCGAGACATAAAAACATATAGGATAGAAATGGGAGGAAGGTGTGCCCGACACTTCCCCTCTCCTCCTCCTCCCCCAAACGTGGGTGAGGTCAAAGGCTTTGCACTCGGCTCCATTTACAAAGGCACCAAAGGAGGCGCCAGGACCTCCACCCTCCACCCTCCTCCCTTCTCCCTCAAGTCTAACAAGTGTTGGCCCGACGGGAACCCGACGCTCGGATATACGACGAGTTTCATCCACTGTTCCTTGTTCTCCCCGGAAGGGAAGGAATACGGAACGGGTTTCCTTTAGGGTATGGAACGAACCAAACCAGTGTTTGAACGACTACGGGTCATAACACCTCCCCTCCAGGTCTAATACTGTGTGCCTGGCGACGCTGACACCGCGCTGGGGGGCTCCTCTCCCGCTCCCTCATGCGTCCGAGATGAAGTCTTGCGGGGAAGGAGGGGAAATCCTTCTCGTTCCTGGAGGAGGAGGAGGCGGTGCGTGCTTCATCTTGGCCTTGTTGACACAGCTGCAGCGTCCTGTCCAGCTTTGGCCTGCCTCACACACAGGCATCCAGGGGAGCCTCAGAATTGCCTTCTTCGGCGGAAATTAAGGCAGTATCGTCTGGCAGCATTCCGCCGTCGGGGGGCGCCCGCCGCCACCCACTCACCACCCACCTCATCCAAGGACATCTCTGGCCATCTTGACCTCTGCATGCGACAGGTCGTGCGCTCAGCCCATCGGTCTGACACCACCCCGAACCCCCCCTTGCGACAGACAGGACATAGGGTTTGCGACGCCCTGTTTTGACCCTCAGCCGATGTACGAAGAGCTTCACCAAACCTAAGGCTTGAAAATCAGCAGCCACACCTCCTCCTTTACCCTTCCTCCTTCCTATCTCTCCCTCCTCCTCCTCCTCCTCTCCCTCCTTCACCGTCTGCCACCAGGCCTGTATATCCTCCTCTCCACTCCCACACACACACACACACACACACACACACACACACAGGCCCACTATGAGGCTTCACAGACCCCCAGCACACCGTGTGTGCTACGTTACAATTCATGAGAGGCATCAATGTTCACCTCAAACGTGGGGTACTACATTTCCTCGTGGCCCCCCCCCCAAAAAAAAAATGTAATATCCGCCTTTCCATTTTTTAAAATGCTGTACTCCATTCAGCAACAGTGTACTGGGGGGTGGGGGGTTTGGTTGTTTAAACTGCCTCTCATTTACACAAAAGAGGAGAGTAAAAACAGTCGTCGAGCGGGATATTACCAGGTTTAATCTGGCAGTGAAAATGTGTGATATTAGGATATTATTCTAGTAGATTCTGAAGGGTACAAGTGAGCTTTCTGTGCTTCTGCCGTTCATTCCAGGTCTTTGCGAGCCTTACCTTCTGTGTGTGTGTGTGTGTGTGTATGTGTGTGTGTGTGTGTGTGTGTGTGTGTCTGTGTGTGTGTGTGTGTGTGTGTGTGTGTGGGTGTGTGCAGTTGTTGACTACAACAGTGCACAACACACCTGCTCCAGGCCACGGTTAGGTTGCTCATGTTTATCATCTTCTTGCCTCAACCTTCCCAACGCTTCTTTCCCCCCCCCCTCTCTCTCTCTCTCTCTCTCTCTCTCTCTCTACCACTGGTAAGGTACCCTCCCTCTTGGGTATATATATATATATCAAATAATGCCCAGTAAGGGCGAAAATTCGTAACGCCGTACCCTTTCTGTGGTAGATGGTTACGCTATCCATTCGGCTATGCTGTCCCTAATAAGTGACTGCTAATTCGTCTACCAGTGATCGAATCCCCTTCCTCTCACGTCCAAGAGAAACGGGTGGGTCCACGTCCAAGAGCAACGGTGGGGGTCCTCGACCGCGTCATAACTCGTCAGAGGTTCACATTACCCAATAGCAGCCAACAATTTTTCTTTCCTTTGTACCCCAGTTGCCGACAATTTTCCCGAACTCGCCGTCACACGTATACGGACACAGATAATCGAAGAGTCATTTTCCTATTATGGGCAGGACAGACGAGTTGTTAGTGCTCCCAGCTACCACACAGATGGTACGGGGTTCGAATCCTTGCTGTTGGAGGGCATCATGTGCTCTATGAAAGAGTGCGTTCATATATATATATATATATATATATATATATATATATATATATATATATATATATATATATATATATATTCTTTCTTTTTCTTTCAAACTATTCGCCATTTCCCGCGTTAGCGAGGTAGCGTTAAGAACAGAGGACTGGGCCTTTTTTGGAATATCCTCACCTGGCCCCACTCTGTTCCTTCTTTTGGAAAATTAAAAAAAAAAAAAAACGAGAGGGGAGGATTTCCAGCCCTCCGCTCCCTCCCCTTTTAGTCGCCTTCTACGACACGCAGGGAATACGTGGGAAGTATTCTTAATCCCCTATCCCCAGGGACAATATATATATATATATATATATATATATATATATATATATATATATATATATATATATATATAAAGCCAAGAGTGCTCGCCCTCCTCGAAGGCTCAGACTGGGATGTCTAAATGTGTGTGGATGTAACCAAATGAGAAAAAAGAAGAGATAGGTGGTATGTTTGAGGAAAGAAATCTGGATGTTCTGGCTCTGAGTGAAACGAAGCTCAAGGGTAAAAGGGAAGAGTGATTTGGAAACGTCTTCGGAGTAAAGTCAGGAGTTGGTGAGAGGACAAGAGTTAAGGAAGGAGTAGCACTACTCCTGAAGCAGGAGTTGTGGGAGTGCGTGAAATAGTGTAAGGAAGTGAAAGCTAGACTGATGCGAGTAAAACTGAAAGTAGATGGCAAAAGAAAGGTGCTTATGCACCTGGCCATATAAGAAATATCATGAGGCAAGTGTTTTGGGAGCAGCTGAGTGAGTGTGTCAGTCTCTTTGATGCAAGTAAACAGGTACTAGTGATGGGTGATTTGAATGCGAAGGTGAGTAATGAGGCAATTTAGGGTATAATTGCTTGGAATGGGGTATTTCGTGTCGTGAGAGGAAATGGTGAACAGCTTGTGGAGTAAGTATTGAAAAAGGACTGGTGTGATTGGGAATAACCGGTTGGAAAAAGAGGAACATATGCAGGTATACGTATGTGAGTAGGAAAGATGGTTAGCGGGTATTATTCGATTACAAATTAATTGATAAGCGTATAAAAGAGAGACTTTTGGATGTAAATGTGCTGAGAGGGTCAGCTACTGGGGTATTTTGTGTAGGCAAGGGTGAAGATTTGTAGAGGTTTTCGGAGAAGAGGAGACAATATCGGTGAGAAGAGAGTGGTGACAGTGAGTGAGCTTGGAAAAGATACTGGTGCGAAGAAACACCAAGAGAGATTGAGTGTAGAATGGCAAAGGGATGAGAGTAAATGAAGCTAGGGGAGTGAGTGGGTGAGGAATGGGAGGTATTTAGGTAAGCAGTGCTGGCATGAGCAGGAGATGCATGTGACATGCAAAACGTAGGAGACTGGTTGATAAGACAGGGTAGTGAGTGGTGGGATGAAGAAGCATAGTTGCTAGTGAACGAATAAAGAGAGGGCGTCTGTTTGCTACTTACAGGGAAGGTGTGCAAATGATTGGGGGGAAGTATAAGACAAAGCGGCAGGTGATCAAGAGGAAGGTGCAAGTGATGAAAAAATAAGAGTTGAGAAGGATAGAAAAAAGAAAATGGAAGTAGATAGATAACGTGCGAAAGACACGAGAACAAATGGGAACATCGGCGAAGGGGGCAAAAGGGGAAGTGATAACAGATATTGATGAAGTGAGGAGACGAAATGAGCATTTTGAAAGTTTTGAATGTACGTAGTCGATGATTGAGTGGCAGATGTAGGGTATTTGGGTCAGGGTGCAGTGCGAAGTGAGAGGGATATGGAAAGTGGTTTGGTGAAGAGAAAAGAGATGGTGAAAGCCTTACGGAAGATGAAATGTGGCAAGTGGTTGGTATTGCAGTTGAACCTATCAAGAAAGTGAGTGACTGTGATGCTGATAAGTTATTTAGGACTTCCATTAAACGCAGAGAGCATGTTAAGGTGCCTGAAGATTGGCGGAATGCATGTATGGTGCTAATGTATAAAGGCAAGGGGATAATGGTGAGTGCTCAAACTACAGAGGCATAAGTTTGTTGAGTGTACCCGATACGTTTTATGAGGGGAGTGACTGAGGGGGTGAAAGTG